>NC_142928.1:74020263-74022763 GCF_046866305.1 Octopus bimaculoides | reverse complement strand
CGTATATAGATAAACTATGAATGAATATATTAAACTGAAACAAAATAAGAGAGAAAGAAAAAATTATCACAAATAACATCAAACATAGAAAATTGGTCTTTGAAGTGAACTCTGCCCTATCAGCACGATTTTCAAATAAAAAATTATCGTAAAAATAATTTGCATTTCCATTCAGTAACCTACAGCCAACGAACAAACTAACAGCTGTTATGTTAAGTTTCCATGTTACTCGCTTACTGATAATTGATTTCAAAAGTAGCTACGCCAGGACCGTAGCACTCACGTATACGTGCACGGCGCACTATATTGTGTTTAACTCTTCAGAATTAATCACAGCATTTCGTAATTAATTGCATACACTACACCGTTTGTTGTATTTATGTAGTACATACGATAAAAGAAATAACTTCTGTTTGAAATGTGTGTTTGGTTTATTATGTGACAAACATTGTTTTGGTTGTTTTCGTCGTTGTTCTTGTTTTTAAGTACTCGTTATTTTAGAATTCATCATCATCATCATCATCTAAATAATATCATTTTTTTTTTCATTATACATTATCATTACTGCATGTCTTTTCTTTTGTGTTTAATATAATCATTATTAGATGTTGTGATGGAAGTGGCCAGGAGAATATATCTGCTGCCAACAAACAAATCCAAACGGTGTTGTGTTTTGGGGATGCTGTAGTGAACGGTGCGCAGGCAGTCGCCTAAGCTGCAATATCATCACAGACACAGAATCTTGGACGACAACGACGGCCTACGACGACGACGATGGTGAACAGGTGCGTGCCACTCGTTGTGACACGTCATTCCGCGGCACGTTTCTTTCACAGAGCAGCATTCCTGGCTCAAGGACAACCCGATGTTGAGAGTTAAGCACCAGATGTCCACTGCACTCTACCAGTCTGGCAATGCAGTCTGTAGAGATTCAACACTGGCATTCCACAGACGATAAGTGGAAGGCATGAGTAACAATGACCTGGGAGAGAATAGGCTGCATAACGTTTTCTAGAAGACTTTCAAGTTGGGGATTATGGACAATTTCCAAATGTCCTTTATTCTGATAATTCTATACAGCAGGGGTTTTATATATATATATATTTTTTATCTATGGACCCCTTTGATTACTGCTTTATTCTGGTTGATCCCCATAACCATTCGATGCTTAAAAACTACGGAGATGTACTTGCATAGCAAGTGACCTGATCTGAGATCGTGTGCTGGAACGAAAACAATTGCAGCGTGGAAGGTGTTTATAAGCCATTTAAAATAACACACAAAAGCCGTTAGATTCACTTCAACATTTAAATTTAATTTGTCAAAATATTTTCGTCGCTTTCAGACCGCGACCTGTTCACTGACAAAATTCTGATAGAAATTTCTTTCAAGATTCCTTTTTTTTTTTTTTTTTTTCGCATATTAACATGTGTTGGTTGAACTATGTAAAATGTTAGGGAAAGAAACCAAGTTGTTTCTTGCTAAACATACTCATACATCTGAAGCAAAATTTTTCAAGGGCCCTTAAAATACTATTGTGCATTCCCAATGTACTATTTTGTTACGTGGACCCCAAAAATCTCATATGGGAACCTCAAGGGCGAAATAGATCCCGATTGAGAACCACTGCTATAGAGGAAGGGTACTGACTTTACGTGTTCTGAATTAGCATCATAGATATGTTTATGTTGGAGACACTCGCAACTGAAGATAGCGATGGAAATTCTGGCGGTTAATAAATTGTATGGAAGTGGGTGGAAGTATCAAATTTCTCATGGCTAAATGAGATTCTTTTATCTATGGCACTGTACTTTAGTATAGTTCCTATACCAAAGTACAGCAGGTATGAGTAACCTTTTTTGGAGAGTGGGCCACATGAGACATGGCTTATCATCAGGCGAGCCGCACTACTGAAAGAAAATACAAAGTAATTTTTCTTTAGGCGTGCCATTCAGAAAGTCATGTGGGTCACAATTTGTCCATTGCTAAGATAGAGAAAACACTCACCATTGGTGTTATCCGGGATTGTGTAGAGAATTTCCATGAATTTTTCTATGCATGCTTCCACCTGCCCATTTTGGAGAATCCCCTTTTGTTGCTACATTGTTATTGTTTTTCTTATTATTTTTTGCTGTCAATTTATTAATGTCTTTCGAAGGCGGTGAACCGGCAGAAACGTTAGCACGCCGGGCGAAATGCTTAGCGGTATTTTGTCTGTCTTTATGTTTTAAGTTCAAACTCCGCCGAAGTCGACTTTACCTTTCATCTTTTTGGAGTCGATAAATTAAGTGCCAGTTGCGTACTGAGCCCCCTCCCCAAAAATTTCTAGGCCTTGTTCCTAGAGTAGAAAAGAATCTATTAATGTTTTTTACTCATTGATGATCTCAATCTGTGAAACTCGATGAAAATCTGCCATTGTTTCTGTTTGATGTTTACATTTGTATTTTACCTTTAGGTCTTGCCCGATAAACTAATTTAGGCAGCGAGCTGGCAGAATCGT
>NC_142928.1:73975263-74005263 GCF_046866305.1 Octopus bimaculoides | reverse complement strand
ATTAAGCTCTCTCTCTCTCTCTTTCTCTCTCTCCCCCTCTCTCTCTCTCTCTCTCTCTCTCTCATTCTTTCTTACTTTCTCTCTCTCTTTCTTTTTCTGTCTGTTTATACTATTACCTTTGGAAACTTTTCTCTTCCGAGAAAATAATTTAATGTCTGTTCATTTATTTATTTGTATAGGTTTTTTAAAAAAAGGAACGAAAAGTAACATTACAAGTCAGTTCTAAACGAGTACACACACACACACACATACACACACACACACACACACACACACGCACACACACACACACACACACACATATATATATATATTACATACACACACATCAGTATGTTAGTGTGTGTATGTATATACTTCTACGTATGCATGTATATGTGTGTGTGTGTGTGTGTGTGTGTGTGTGTGATGAAGATAATGATTTCATTTATTTCATTATAGTTTTTATTTGCTTTTGTACAAACCAACTCATTTGGGGGTAGGAGAATATTTGAGTGAGTTAATTTGTGTCTGGTATTGACCTTGGAGACCTGTAATCTGAAAACGATTCTGCTAGCTCACTGCCTTAGAATTCTCATATTGTCCCAGGGCTAGGTATTTGATAGAGAGGGAACAATCAATATATATTGTTCTCATTTCTTGATTGTACAAGGATGAAAGGCAAAATTGATCTCTACAGGATTTGAACTTGGTATGCAAAAAAAAAAAACAACAACAAAAGAGCAAATACTGTAAGACATTTTCTTTAACTCTCTAACGATTCTGCCAATCCACTACCATTCTACAACTCTATCAATAATCCTTCTTAATTTTGGTACAAGCCCACATCGACCCTAGTTATTGACTGGTACTTTTCTAAAGAGTGATGGGTCACATACGACCATAGGGTAGCACCTAGAAAGCCCCCCCCCCCAGACACAAGTCTGAGCAAAGTTTTTTATGGAAGACCAGTAGTTGTCCATGCGTACCAGCCTCTCCTCTCCACACCATCGATGTTATCCAAGGGAAAGACAAAGCCCAATACAGCTTGATACCAGTGACATTGCAACTCATTTCTACAGCTGAGTGAACTATAGCAACATGAAATAAAGTGTCTTGCTCAAGAACATAACACACAACCTGGTCCAGGAATCGAACACACTATCTCATGATTGTGAGCCTGGTGCTCTAACCACTGAGCCATATGTCTCCACTTATTTAATCAACCTCAAAAGGATGAAAGACAAAGTCAGCTTTGATGGAATTTAAACTCAGCAAGGAAAGACTCGGAAGAAATGCTGCTAACAATTATGTCTGACACTCTAATGATTCTCTGTCAGCTTACAACCCTACCATTTTATAAATAATAACATACATTTTGGCTTAGCTATGAGTTAGTCTTCACAACCTCCTATGTTGTCTTGTTCAATTCACTTAAAGCAGTGGCAACTGCCATGATATCTACAGGGTTTCTCAAAATCAAGAGATCAATACTGAAGCTCAATTCTCTTGACTGGTAAAGGAATTGAATATAGCTCCTCAAAGCATTTGTAGTTCTGCATTATTCCATCAATCTAGAACTTGTAAACATTCAAGAAATATGCTTTTGTAATATTCATTGTCTGTAAGTTTGAAGATGCATGGCTCAGAGGTGAGAGTGTTGGGCTCACACTCATGAGGTAGTGAGTTCAATTCCCAGACCAATTTGTGTGTTGTATTCTTGATCAAGACACTTTATTTCACATTGCTCCAGTTCAATCAACTGTAGAAATGAGTAGTGATGTCACTGGTGCTAAGCTGTACCAGCTTTTGCCTTTCCCTAGGATAACATTGGTGGTATGGAGAAGGGAGACTGGTATGCATGGGCAACTGATGGTCTTCCATAAACAACCTTGCCCAGACTTGTACTTGTGCCTCAGAGGGGAACTTTCTTGGTACAATCCTATGGTCATTCATGACTGAAGGGGGTCTTTGCCCTTTACCTTGTCTGTAAGTTTATTCCACAACTCAACAACTCTGTGCCTGAAGGAAAGAGTTTTAACCTGTAAAATGACTTCTTTTTTTTATATATATGAATCAGTAGATGCATGTATAAAGGGAATTCTTCTTGTTTATATCCGTCACCTTCTATTCATCAGTAATATATGCTTATAAATAATCAAAGACTGGAAAGTAGAGGATTCTGTGCCAATACAAGCATTTAAAATATTATAGCATAGGTATCACACAGATCAAAAAAAAGATCCATAAGTAAGAAAACAACTGCAGTATATAAATAACTGAAATACATATAAATACTAATGAGTGAGTAGGAACACAACTAAAGTACATAAAAGACATAAATTCATGTGTGAGCAGATATAGCCAAAGTACATACAAACAGGTGTGCAGATTGAAGTAGAGAGGAATTAAGCATATTCAAAAATGTTTGTTGGTGTATGATTGAAGTGTTCATAGACTCTAATGCATGAATTTATGTATGGTCTTAGCAAGTATACATAGATGCAGTGTCATCTTAAGGCATGAACACATTGGGTTGATGCCCATGGTTTCTATGGATCTATGGATCCAGTGCTAATGTCTGTGTGCAGTGGCTCGCCATCAATAAATAAATATTTTAGGCTCCAGTGCATTGCGTTGTCTGGAAACCAATGTTATCAAAATGGCCTTCCGTAGATGGATGGTTTGAAGTATACATACCTATGTGTGCATTGATGTATGACTGGAGAAAGTACATTGGTGGTGAATATACACAAATGTTCTATTGAAGTTAAACCAATGTATGCATAGAGTGTAACTGTAGTACACAGATATTTATATGATTAAAATACATTTTGATGTCTGGACAAATGTGTAATTTAAATATACTTATGAATGTCTGACCAGATATCACTGAAGTACACTGGTGTGTGGGCTGTCATACTAGCCACACTCAAGTGTACTCCAGTCCTACCTGGTCAAACATTCATGCATGTGCTTAACCCTTTAGCGTTCAAACCGGCCATATCCAGCCTAAGTATTCTACATGCTTTATGTTCAAACCAGTCAGATGCAGCCTCTAACATCTACCCTACAATATTTTTTGAAAATTAAACCATCACATCATGGAAATCTCAAAGCTAAAAGATACTGTATCATTAATTCAAAACAATTTGAATAAATGAGTTACATTTGACAGAGTAATCTGAATGCTAAAGGGTTAAATCACACAGCTGTCCAAACATCCATGTATACTTTATGAGTGAAGCATATACAGACACTGATATGCAGGCATCCCTACTATTATAGTATATGTAGACACTGGTATGTAACCAGCTATGACTAGAGTATAAGCAGTGGCGGACTGGCCAGCTTGTCAGTTTGCCAGATGTCAAGTGGGCACCTGCACCATTAGAATCCATATATGGGGGTTCATGCTTAGTTCCTAAGGGGCCCATCCCTTCAAGTTTGAGAATTTTTTATTCACTTCTATAAGAAAACATTATTTCAGCCTGGCTGTGTTTGTAGACAGTTGAAAAGAGTACTTTTAACAAAAAAAAAAAAAATAATAATAATAAATGATAGCATTGTAGTTGTGGGTGGGCTCCCTTAGTCTCCTGGCAACCAATGTTTTTAGACCTAGTCCGCCACTGAGTACATGTATACGTTGGTCTGTGGCATACACATCTGGTATACACAAACAGCTATTGTTAGAGTACATATGGACAAATGTATAATGGGAGTATATTCTAATTTAGATATTTGTATAGGTAGAGCTCTGAAGTGCATATAGGTCATAGGATTCTTTGGTAGATAGACAAGCAAATTAAAGCATATAAATTGTTTGTCAAATATGAGAGCAATGTCAGTGAAGCAATAGGAGCCAAAATGGACTAATGTAAAATACCTATTTCTGGATAGCAATTTGAGTTTCAGATTACATGTATGGTTATTTGTGTATGCTGGGTTTTTCCTTTTTTTTTTTTTTTTTTTTTTTTTTTTTGAATAGCTAGCTACACTATGTACCATAAAAGGTAACTAAAAGGATTCATGACTGAAATGGCATCTGGCCATAAAACATTACCTAAAACCATAAAACAATGAACAGAAGTCCAACATATGCCAGAATAAAAATGTGTACATGAACTGATGATAATGATGATTTGTTTGTGTGTCTATATGATTAAATATTGATTAAGTGATAAATTGATTGGATAACTGTTAGAATCACTGTGAGTTTTATTTTAATAAATGCCATTTTAAGAGCTGATTCTTTTCTGTAGGAAGTATACTTTCATAAGGACTCTGAATTGCATCTATTTTATAGTTTGGGCTACAAGAAGAAGCTTTATCCTTGGCTTTCACAAACTCTGAGATTAATTAGATTGACACAATTAATGTTCTTCATAAACGACCGCAAGTTGATGGTGAAGGAAAAACCTGAATGGGGAGTAAAGGACTTGAGAAAGTGATTATTGCAGGGCTGGGAGAAGGGAGAAAATATGGGAATGAAAAGAGCTTTGACAAATGAACAAGGTAACTTTGAGCAAAAGTGGCAAAAATCAGTCAGCTCTGCTGACCAGAAACCATAGTGGTAGTGGTAGAAACAGCAAAATGGGCCTGAAGGTGAAATATGTTGGTGAGAGATTTCATGCTAATCAATCAAATAGCTTTCCAGTGGTACAATCTAGAATGATTGTATGTTTATTAATACTTAGAGGACTTTGTTTCTGGTGTTTTTATGATATACTTATGAACAGAACATATTTGAAAGTATTAAAATTGATTTCAAATTTTGGCACAAGGCCAGCAACTTCAGGGAAGTGGTTAAGTCAATTACATTAACCTCCAGCATTCAAACGGGTACTTATTTTACTGACACCGAAAGGATGAAAGACAACATCAACCTCAGCAAAATTTGAACTCGGATCATAAAGACAAATGAAAGCATTTTACCCTGTATGCTAACTATTCTTCTTGCCAACTTTTTGAAAGTAGAAAATATTCTTTTCTACTCTAGGCACAAGGCCTGAAATTTTTGGGGAGGGGGCCAGTTGATCAGCTCGACACCCAGTATGCAATTGGCACTTAATTTATCGACCCTGAAAGGATGAAAGGTAAAGTTGACCTCAACAGAATTTGAATTCAGAACGTAAAGCCAGATGAAATACTGCTAAGCATTTCGCCCGGCGTGCTAATGTTTCTGCCAGCTCACCGTCTTTGAAAGTAAAAATATTCTTTTCTACTCTACGCACAAGGCCCAAAATTTTGAGGGATTATATCGACCCCAGTACACAACTGGTACTTAATATTTATCGGCTCTGAAAGGATGAAAGGCAAAGTTGACCTCAGTGGAATTTGAACTCAGAATGGAAAGACAGATGAAATACTGCTAAGCATTTTGCCCGGCGTGCTAACATTTCTGCCAGTTCGCTGCCTTTGAAAGTAGAAATATTAAAACAAAAATGTTTTGATGTTATAGCCACAAAACTTTTCATTTCTCTCATCTTGCAGCTTCTACTGCTTATTTAATTGTGCATTGGCTGATAGCTCTTTTCAGATAAGTAATAAAATTACTTTTATAAACAAATTTAAGGGCAATATTTATTGCATGACATTGTTATATAATTAGAAACAGGAAATGCCAACTACAAGATGACCCATTGTGATATCATTTACTTGACTGAGGATTAAGCCTAAGCAGTATTTTTTTGGCCTAATTATGATCCTGAAGAACAAGGATATAATCAATCCTAAAATTGCATTCCTGCAATCAGACCAACTATTACTCACTGAAAAATAATGTTAGCTCTTTTTTCTTGTCTGTTAAGGACTTCTGGTTTCTTCATATTTGAACAATATAAGTTGGTTGAAAAGCTTCTAAGAGCAGAGCCTGTTGAGAAACATCATAATCCTTGGACTTACAACCACATACACCCATCACCCACCCACCCACACACATACATCAAACTGGCAGGGTTTTGTAATATTTATTCTGGAACTCTGAGTTCAAATTTTGCTGAGGCCAACTTGGCATTTCATCCTTCTAGTACTGATAAAAAAAAAATGCACTGCTCCACAGTGGACGTTTGATGGAACTATAAAAACATCAATCTGAGTGCTTTGTAGTATTTATCATGGCTCTCTTCATTCTTAGTTCAAATCCCACCATACCTGCTTATGTTGTAGAATTAATCCATCACCATGTTTAACATTTAGCAAGTCTACTTAACACTTTGGGTTCCTTTAGCAGAGTCTATTCTATTGTAAGCATTCAGGCCAATTCTCTGGTTTGAGGATATCTTCTTCCCTCCTTCTCATCAGTTTCAGACAACCTGTGAAGAGGAAGGGGCACTGCTTTCCCAGTATAGCAACCAGTTACTACACCAACAAGTCAATGGCAACCAAGCCTTCTTCAAATCACTTCCTTACCATCTCCCTCATCGTTGATCTGCTCAGTTGGAACTGTCAGAACCCTTACAGCATCAGAAAAATATGCCTTGTGGTATTTGTTCCAACTCTTTATGTTTTGAGTTCAATTTCTGCTGATGTCAACATTGCCCTTCATCCTTCCAAGATTTATGAAATAAAGTTGCAGTCAAATACTGGGACCAGTGGTATCAACTAAGCACCTTTTCTAAGAATTACTGGCTTTGTTCCTTGCTTAGAAACCATTGGGGGCAGTGGTTAGGCAGAAATATTACTGAATCCGAATAAATGCTTCTCCCAACTCTTTGCATTTTTAAGTTTAAATCCTGTCACCATCAACTTTGCCATTCATCCTTTCAGGGTTGATAAAATAAGTATCAGTTGAACACTGGTGTTGATGTAATCAGCTTGCCCACTATTCTGTAATTGCTGGCCTTGTGCAAAATTTTAAACCATTATTATTATTATTATCATTATTATTATTATTATTATTATTACATCGTAATGGGGACAGGCAGAATTGATAGTGTACCAAGTTGAATAACCTACAGTATTTGAGTCTTGCTCCTAAGACTGGAGCCAACAAGAGAGCAGCTTTTGTTCAGTCACTCATTCTGCTAGAAATAGTAGCCAAATCTCCTTGAAATCCAATCCCAGTGTATTAAAAAAGTAAGAATACATTGGCTAACATTAGCCAATGTATCCTAGCTGCATATATAAAAAAGAAAAGGAAGGTTCCAACTGGAATGTCTTTTTATCATCATAGGTATACTTCATCAGGGCAAAACAACAATTTACAACTTTTCATTTTACTTTTTCCTATATTCTGAGTTCAAATGCTCTTAGAAGTCATCGTCACCTTCTTCCCTTTTGGGGATCATCATCCTCATCATTGAATGTCCATTTTCTATGGTAGAATGGTTTGGATGTTTCAACAAAGACCAATGAGTCACAGGACTTTGCCAAGCTCCAGTGTTGTGCTTTCGCAAGGTTTCTGTGGCTGGATGACCTTCCAAATACCAATCACTTTACAGAATGTACTGGATACTTTTCTTGTGACACCAACACTAATGAGGTCACTCAGCACTTGCAAGACCCCTAAACTGAGTTGGGGTATAATACTGAGGAAGGGGAAAGTATGATAGAGAGGACAGGAACAGGTACCTTACTAAATAGGAGGTACATGACTTCCTCTACTGAAAAGACAGAGATAGTAATAATACATGGTGAATATTAGATAAAGAATAGGTATAGAGAAAGAGAAAGGGTAGGTGAGTAGGTAAGCGCGTGAAAGGAGTGTGACAGTGATATAGATAGATAGAGATGGGGATTGAGATGGACATTTGGAATGGGGTGCACAGCGGAGATATGGTTAAGGATAAATATCAGTGGAGTGCTGTCCTTGAAATAGTTACTATTAAGATACTAGGATTGATTCAATTAACTACACATCTTCATAACACCAATAGTTAGGAAGTTAATACATTTATTTTCTTTTTATATTTCACCTCTTCTCTCCTATATAAAAACCTTTATTAATGTTCTTATTTAAAGACATGGCATCGATTTTATGAAATAATATTAAAATGTACTCTATTTATATTAAGGCCAGATGGCTCGGTAGCTTCCATATGCTACTGTATTAACTAACCTATAATTTATTCTACTATTTGCATCTCTTGTTACAGTCATTATATTTATTAGCATTGCATCATTACACCAACCAGCCTAATATCTTGTTGAGGTCAACTAATTATGGCTTTGCTTGATTTTTAAATATTTATATTCATAGCCCAATGTATTATTATAACTGACATGTTTCAGTGATGTTTCTATGGGAAGATCTTAAAACCTAATCAGTCATAGTTATTCAGGCCTCTTTTATAGATTGCTATTGTCATTACTTAACATCTTTTTATAGCAACCCACCTGAAACTACCAGTACTAAAGCATTCATATTAAAATCTCAGTCAAAATCTTAAAACATTAGATTTCAATTGGTCAACACTGATATAAAATACACCGATATATGTTATTCTGTGTTTATGTCACAGAATAATTATAATGTATCCTGTGAACTACAAAGGTACCTTGTCATTGAGTATAATGGTTTATAAAGTTATAGATATTTTACTAAAATATCCTAAAATACAAACCATAATGGAAAGTAACTGAAATACCTGGACAGACTACTTGTTAGAAATATAGCCACGAAAGAGTTAAATCTGCTGATGTTTTATTATATATAAATGATGTAAGAGTTGGATCAAAGTTCTCTTCTTTCTTATAGTTGTGGCTTTTATCAGCAAATAGATTCCTTTGACACATTCACTGGTGTGTTGACAATTGTGCCACTAGTATACATGGATATAATGTATCCACATAGGTATCCACAAAGAGATTCCATTCTCAAGTTTTTCTTTAAAACGAAGAGGAGAGCCAATTGAAATATCTCTTAGTAACTTACATACAAACGAAAACAAAATGATCAAAGGTCCTTCTTGAGCCATAGCCTCATAAGGCCTGTTTCCTGGATTCTGTGGTGTATATATTCTCCCTGGATAGGATGCTAGTTTGCACAATTTAATAAAAGTACTTCATTTGAACTATAAGGAAACACCTGGAAATAACAATCAAACCACATATTCCTGCATATCAAGCATACCAGTTTCTTTGAGAGCTGCAAAGTCATTTCTTTCTCTGTACTTAATAAAACTTTGGTCTACTCCAAGTTTATCCTGAGGTTTCATGTCTGCAATTACTTCTGTAAGTTTTTCAGAGACTCTGTTATAAGGTGTATATTGTCATCATAATCATTTTTGATATCCACTTTTCCATGCTTGCATGGGTTTAACAATTTATTGAGGTGGAATTTTTACAACCTGATTCCCTACCTTGTTACCAACCCTCACCTGTTACCAAGCATAGTAATTTTTCCCCCATGGCCAAACATGTTCTCACAGAATATTGAAAATAAATGACACTGCTTGAATGACTATGACTCTAACAATCATTTTACAAGCTATCATGCAATGTCAAGACAAGGAGATACTAAAATATACACAATCACATATGTACACACACACACACACACACACACACACGACTAGCTTCTTCCAGTTTCTGTTCACCAAATCCACTCACAGGGCTTTGGTCAGCACAGTGCCACAATAGAAGACACTTGTCCAAGTTGCCTCACAATTTGGACTGAAAATGGAACCATGTGGCTGGAAGCGACCTTTTGTCACACAACCTGATATATATATATATATGTATATATATATATATATGTATATATATATATGTATATATATACATATATATATATATATATATATATATATATAATTATAAAATCTGGTAATTAATCATATATTAATTAATATCGATTAATTATCAATGTTATTTTTTAAAAATATATATATATATTTCAAGGTTTTTAATTTTTAATTTTTCAAAGTTATAACAGCAGCGAGGAAATCATATATATATATATATATATATATATATATATATATATATATATATATATATATATATATGCATGTTTGTTTGTATGCATGCCTTGGGCCCTCAGAATCTCTCCAGTTTTGTTTTCTTTCCTCTTTGTACTCTATCAAAACCAGTGAAATTTAAGCTGACACTGCAATACGTCTCCATTGCAGTTTTTTCTTTCAGTAATAGGGATGCACACAAAGTTCTAAATACTAGTTATGTTATACAATTTAATTTTAAATTGCATTAAATATATAGGCACAAGTGTTGCTGTAATAATGTTAGAAGTTTGTTTCCCAACCACATGGTTCCAGGTTCAAACCCACTGCATGATACCATGAGTGAGAGTCTTCTGCTGTAGCCTCAAGCTGATCAAAGTGGATTTGGTACACAGAAACTGAAAGAAGCCTATTGTATGTATGCACGTATGTGTGTGTGTATGTATGTATGTGGGCTTGCATGCGTGCATGTTTGTGTGTGTGTGTGTGTGTGTGTGACTGTCTTCATGCTTTGACATCACATAATAGTCATAAACAAATGTCTCTGTCATAAAAACATGTCTGGTTAAGGGAAAACATTACCTTACTTAGAAGCAGATGTAGGTTAGCAACAGGAAAGCCATCTGACTGTAGAAAATCCACTTCAACAAAGTTCCATTCAACTCATGTGAGCATGTAAAAATGGATATAAAAACAATGTTAATAATTCATATATAAAACCCAGGCACTTCTGTAGGCTTCAACCTTTTTCTAACAGTTACTCTAACAGGATCTATTATCTATAGAATGTGGTATAATGAGATTTGCAATGTCGAAGTCTTTCCAAAAGCCATTGGCAGAGTAAATCATCGTTGTCGTTGTCGTTTAATGTCTGCTTTCCATGCTAGCATGGGTTGGACGATTTGACTGAGGACTGGTGGACCAGGAGGCGACACCAGGCTCCAATCTGATTTGGCAGAGTTTCTACAGCTGGATGCTCTTCCTAACGCCAACCACTCCGAGAGTGTAGTGGGTGATTTTATGTGCCACCGACACGAGGGCCTGTCTGGCGGTACTGTGAAAATTGAACCCGGATTGCTTCCTCTACTCAATAACTTACTACTTACACACATCGTGTATGTGTATGTATGTATGCATGCATGCATTTCATTCAGATACACACATAAAACATTCCCTTATATTCTGATCACCTATGACTTTTCATACTGAACAGGTCATTCAAACCAAAGCTTCTGGTGGTGATTCATAAAAGCTCATTTGCTATAATTATAGTGCATTGATCTTGCCTTTAGAACAAACAGGAATCTTGACTCTGCTAGTACAGAGGGTAAATAATACATGAAAATTAATTAGAATCTTCTTTCAGCTTTATTGAATGGCTAAGCTGTAAAAGCTTGATACAACTGACACTACTATGAAATAATACACACACACACACACACACACACACACACACACACACACACACAGATATTAAAGGAAGGACAGAGTGAATGACGTATGTATATGTTATATGTCTATGATGTCTACGGGTAATTGATTGATATACATACATGTACAGACTGGTATGCACACTGCTCCAGAAGTGTGTATTGCAATAAAATGTATGTATGTATGTATGTATGTATGTATGTGTGTGTGTGTTTGTACAAAAAGTAATTGCATGGATGTGTTTATCTGTCTCTTAATCTATATGCAAGTTTTTTTGTGTATATATAGTGACATTGTTTTTGTGTGTGTCTACATCGATACATGTGCTTGAATATGCAACGACCTGTGTATGTGGACAGATCCAATTGAGTGCATGAGAATAGTGTACCGAGTACAAGTGTTACGTCATCGTCATCATCATCATTGTATCTATTTTCCCATGCTTACATGAGTCAAACTAGATTACAAATACAATATATATATATAAAATGTATGTTCTTATGTTGAGTTGCTAAGTTATAGGGAAAACTTTACATTAACAAAACAATTACTCAACACTTTTTTATGAATACAAATTTATTATTCTTTAACAAGAAACTTATTGACAGTGATTTCGAAGTTTCATCTAGTGAACCCATCATGAGACAGCCTGATGACACTTAACTGGACAAAACTTTGCAGTCACTGTAAACATTATACTTGTTAAAGAATATGGTGCATATATATATATACATATATATATATACGTGTATAAGGGATGACCACTAGGTGGGCATCCAATATGCTAGAATGAGGTCATCAACGACCCAACCACACAGAAAAATAATGTTCTCCAGAAAAATTTCGCAAAACACCACAGTGACTTTGAAGTTTTGACTTTCTCACCTTCATCAGACTGTGAAGGTGAGCAAGTTAACACTTCAAACTCACTGTCTATCTTTTCTTTGTAAATGCTAATAAATACGTACTCTCCTGAGTATGATTTTAAGCTGCATCTAAAAGTTTAAGAACTCCAGGACTTTAAGGAGTGTGAACCACCACTTAACTGCTAAGTGTATTCTGACCTGAAGTAGTGGCACTTGTTAGGATCCTAGCTTTGGGGTAATTAACATACCATGATTTACCTCCAGAAGGTCACTCACCAACAAACCCAACACAGATGAGTTTTTTCAGCTCTCTAGTAATCCAACTATGGAAAGATAACTCCATATAAATCTTGCATCCTGACAACTACTGGGTTTATGGCATCAGACCAACTGAAGTTTAAAGGACTGGCTCTGCACAAACCATACCTGTTATGATAATAAACCCCTGCTGCCTTGGGTAAGTTATTGAGAATTTATAAAAAATTAAGCAAACACCTTACAACAATTCCAGTTGGAGGAACCCTAAAACAGTTATATACAGTTATACGTAGCCAATATCTGGCATCTCTTGGAGTTCCATGGATGCTATGAATATATTTGCTTGTCTTTCCATTGTGGTGTATCCATAAGAGGAGAGGTGGTTAGTGTACTTGGAGCTAGGCACTTGCTTTTGGAAACAGCCCAGGCACAACAGAGGTGGTTAAGTTACTGCCTCTGCAATAAAACAAAAAGACCAAACACTCTACTAAAAAGTACTGAGTAATCCTTCTGTTTAATGTTAAATTTTTTTATATATAACTTGACATAAGAAAATAAACCAATGTATATATATATATATGTGTGTGTGTGTGGTGGCATACAATTATATTCCCATTTCTCTCTTATACAGGTAAAATAATGATAGACAAAGCTGTGTGGTACTTTATGATTCTGGATTCAGTTGCTGACAAAGTGTTGTCAGCATTTCAAAGACTTAAAAAAATTAATGTCTGTCACAATAACATATTAGCACAGGGGATAGAAACAGCTCTAAAATCAGGTTTAGTACTAGTTTCGTTTGTATGTGATCCACTTGTGGACATCTAGTAAGCAAATACCATATCACTGAACAGTTGAATCAAGTTGACTTACAGTGTGAAGGCAAAAGGTTGGTGAAGGTTAAAACCAAGCAATGTTTTAATACATACATAAGCAGGTTATCAATAAGGATTGAAAGAATATAGTAGAATCCTGTATAATGGTGAGACAAAGGAGAGAAAGACACGACTGGAGATCTAATACAATTTAAGATAACCAATCTGAAGGCTAGAGAAAATGAATCACAAGACTCTGATTTATTCAGAGGTCTTAGTTAAGGGGCTTCTCCTTTTTGTAATGTCTTTAACCGTGATGTAAAAATTGCTTTCTTGGTCCCCTTCATCTAACCAATTGAAATCAATCTTAATTTAAGCATTCAGTGCAGAATCAATTCAAGTTTTAAAAATTTAGAGTATAACATTTATTCTTTATAATTTAAAATGATTAGTTAATTTTATTTGCCTAAAGGATTCTCATGGTCAGTACTTAAAAATAGTCAATATTTAACTGATGAGTAGAATTTCCTCTTCATTAAGTAATTTCCCTAAGTAGCATTGTAATTGTTTTTCATTTAAATGGAAGCAAATAGAAATTCTTTTTACTAGAGAGTCAGAAAAGTACTTGGGATAGAATAAAAAATCATGTCTCAGCCATTGAAACATTTTACTTTTCAAAATACATTTGTTGGTAAAGTACCTCTCATTTAATATTTCATATTTCATCACTAAAACCTGTCTTTCAATGAATAAGTCACATCCTGACAATAGTGTCATAGTTCAGAAATGTATTAAAAATATATGACATTGTAAGAGAGGACTCCATTTATCAGATTGACAGTGTGTCTCTTAGAAGTAAGATATAATCCTCTCATGAAAACTTTGCTAATGTTTCTTCCTTATCAGCCCAAATAGTACAAGTATATGACAAGAAAGAACTAGTAGGTTTGGTATATGATTACAGAGTTTTTCTAAAGCTGCAAAGGTTGCTAGTTCCTTATCTCTATTTCCTTTATCCTTAAACTGTAAGAGATTGATTTTCTGTGAAGGAAAGTTAATCTATTGTAGGCTAATTTATCCATTTAGCTTTTATCTATGTTCTTGTCAGGTAATCTGAGATGAGGAAAGATATTTTTCTTAGTGAACACTTAGATATCTGTATTGAAGTATGAATGATCTGTGTACCAGGCTTACTGGCATCAGTTTAATCTAATTAGCTTTGACCTCTCATTTATATGTCATTAAAACCACAGTGATAATCAGCATAATTATCAAGTAATGTTTGCCCTTAATCAAACAAATGTTAGCACTTCACAATAAGCTGATAAGAATTGAGCTAAGGACTTTGTTACATCTTCAAGTGCTCGGCTGAAACTCGGGTAGATAGCATTGTGTCAGTCTGTGCTTTCGCTTTTAATTGAATTACTCTGAAGCCCATATCTCTTCAAATAGAAAGAATTCAAATTGACCATTAGCTACTGGGTAGCATAAACAACTTAAATGGTACAAGTATGAAAACATGAAGTGCAGTAGTAAAAGAAAGGTGGTGTTACTGATATGATACACAGAGAATGATTTTTAGGATACGACATGGTTAGAAATTTAACAGGAGAGGAATTAATCAGTTAAATCGGTCAACGGTACTTCACTAGTACTTTGTGGCGTCAACCCTGGAAGGGAGAAAAGGAAAGTTAATCTCAGCAGAATATGAACTCAGGACAAAGAGTTAGAGCTAATACTATATGGTATTTTGTCCAGTGATCTAATGATTCTTGTCAATTCACTGCACTAATTATGGCATACAGAGAACATAACACAAAGTAGAAGAGAGTATCCTGCAAAAACAGAAACATTATGAATACTATTATTTATTTAGTATTGCAATAAAATTTGGTAAGAAAGGTGTTAAACGTTTGTGATACATCTGTGTGTCAAAGAAATTTTATTAAATATCTGACTGAAGAAGGTAGAATATGTATATCTAGATTTATATATGATTGTTTAAACACAAGTAGCTATCTATATGACATGTAGCCAGTGGCAAGTTCTAAAGCTTAAAAGTGCAGCTATCAAATAAAAACCTAAACAGAAATTTAGCTTGACGCAGCGAGCTGGCAGAAATGTTAGCATGCTGGGCAAAAAAAGGTGGAGAGCTGGCAGAAACGTTAGCACGCCGGGCGAAATGCTTAGTGGTATTTCGTCTGCCATTACGTTCTGAGCTCAAATTCTGCCAAGGTCGACTTTACCTTTCATCCTTTTGGGGTCGATAAATTAAGAACCAGTTATGTACTAGGGTCGGTGTAATCAACTTAATCCCTTTGTCTGTCCTTGTTTGTCCCCTCTATGTTTAGCCCCTTGTGGGCAACAAAGAAATAAGAAATTTAGCTTGACACAGAGCAAGAGCGAGAAAATTTGTTACCCTATTTCTTTTGAAATACACTGCCTTCCTTCTGATTAATTCTGAAAATAAATAATTTAGTAAAATAAGTTTGTCTTTGTTGAGCTGGTGTTTGGAACAAAACAAAAATGAAATTTTGTTGGAAGGTTTTAATTTAAATCACTTTGAAGCTGAAAGTTTATATTACAAAGCCAAAAGTGTTCTCAGATGGATTGATATCAGAAACGTTAAGTACTAAATGCTATCTTCCCATATAATTTTATTTTATATTTGTAAGTTTATTCTATAAAGTGCATTTAATTAATAATCCCATCATCTGCAGAAATTGGAACATTTATCATACGATCAAAATATGGAAATGAGCAACTGTGATGAAATAATTAGCTTAAGAATTTTCTCAAACATGTCAGCTGATAAATTTTAAATATGCATACAAAGGTATTGATGGCACTGATGTAACCAGAACATTTGAAACCTCAAATAACTTTTGGTATTTAATTCTCATTCAATATACCTTTCATCCTTCACTTGTTTCAGTCACTTGGCTGAGGTCATGAAAATATGTTCTGAAAATATGTTCTGATTTCAAACATAACAGGGCTTCACTTTGCCTTTCATCCTTTCAGCATCGATACATTAAACCCCTATAATGTTTTTAGTCAGTTTGCTTGAACATGCTCTTTGCTTTACAAGTTTGATTTGGTTTCATCTTCTCATTTGGAATTGAAATTTGTTCACTAAATGCATAAAAATTTCATAAGTTAGACCTCTGTTTTTTACATGTTAACCTTGCAAATTGATGCCTATTATTACTGAAATGTCGATTCATCTGACATTATTTGAGTGTATGTGTGTGTGTGTGTGTGTGAGAGAGAGAGAGAATTGCATCATCCTACTTTGCTAAAAGCATTCATCTGTTTGTAACCTGAAGGATTATATGTTGCAAAATATCTCTGAGGAGTGATAAAATGAATTATGAATGTCAACCCCATGACAAGGTTGGACCTTAAATATGTCTGATGACCTACAGGGTTTCCATCTATCCTATTCCACTAACAAAGTGCTGTAACGTGGGACTGAACCATGAACCATGTGGTTGAGAAGCAAGCATCTTAATCTCACAGCTATATATATATATATATATATATATATATATATATATATATATATATATATATATATATATGTATATGTATATATGTATATATATATAATTACATTTACATATATATAATCATCATCATCATCAAGTAATGTCATGAAATGAAACCAGGTGAAGTTTTTAGTTGCACCTGGTACACATCTGAGTCATCATGCATTAATTTAAGTCACTTAAAACATACATCAAAATTTCTTAATCAATATAATGACTTTGTTGCTCTAAGTCAAATAAACTGATAGCATTGGAATAAATTAGAATGACATTTTTTTTTATTGCTTTGTCAGAAGAGATAAAGCAGTAAGAGTGACTCTTTCCAGGGCCTCCAAAGCTGTTAGCAGAAAGTGAGAAAATTATTATTAGACCAGAGACCTAGCCCAAATGCTAGCAGCAATTCATGTGGTCATGTTAAGCTGGGAGTTAAATGAAGTGTATCACCTACTCTTGCTAGATGAGTGGTGAATTTGCAGAATTTTAAGAGCTCAAGCCAAAAGTAGTAGATTGGCAGAATCATTTCAACATCAAACAAAATTCCTTGTGTTATTACTTCTGGCTTGTTACACGCTGTGTTCAAATCCCACTGAAATTTACTTTACTTTTCACCCCTCCAGGGTTAATAAAATATGATACCAGTCTTGTGCGTACTTCCCTTGTAATTGCTAGTCTTGAGTTAAAATTAGGAACAATAATATAAAGCTCCATAGTTAATGATTTACACATGATTCTGCAGTTTTTCATGTAAGCTCTATCAGGGTTGATTTCAATGGCCAGCATTAATAAATCTTTAAGTATGAAGCCACAAGTATTTGAAACCTAATTCATATCTATAGTTTGGGGATATTGAACACAAATCTTTGTTTCATATGATGGATATGTAAATTACCCGCTGTGTTGCATGCACACACGGAGGCTTATACCATGCACTTATAGAGGCCAGGAAAACTTGGGATGAGGTGGTGAAGCATGACCTTCGTACATTGGGCCTTACTGAGGCAATGACTAAGTGACCAAGACCTTTGGAGATATGCTGTGCTTGAGAAGACCCGACAAGCCAAGTGAGACCATGGCCCATAGCCTATGCCAGTGGGTGTAACCAGCCTACTTAGGAGTGCCCCTCATTCATTAGACAATGAACTTTGCTTGCGAAGACCTATTGAGGCAAGTGAAGACAAATCAAAATTGCTGACGTGGCCGATGACAGTACTGCCTGATTGGCCCTAGTGCCAGTGGAACATTAAAAGCACATCCGAGCATGATCACCAGCCCTCAGTCAAACAGTCCAACCGATGCCAGCATGGAAAGCGGACATTAAACGATGATGATGATGATGTATTCACACTTTTATGTACATGTGCATTCATACATTCATTTCGTCTCAGGTATTTCTTGGAGACCCTCTAAATGTCATAGGCACAGTCCCATACTCCTAGATAAAAAGTTAAGAATATATATATATATTTACAAAGTATAATACCCATATTTACAAGCATTCATATATACATACATTGATACACACAAACACAAGCAAACACAAATATAGGTGTATATAAATGCACATCTGAACTGGTGAAGCAGTTGTGCATTATCCATTTATCTTAACAAGATAGCATCTATTGTATTTGATTTAAACTCATTTATTATTCCTTTGCTGACCTTAGCAATTCCTTTGTAGATTTTGTTTAGTTTTTCTCTCTCTTTTTTCTTTATTTGTTTTGTTTCTGTTCCTAGCAGGTATTGATTAAAAAGGTCCGGGGTGTGTAGGGATGGAATGACATCACCACTTTATTTAATTTGAATAATTTTGTCACAAAATCATTTCGGATATCCTTTACCAGATCCTTTTGGTCATTCCACGGTTGTTGGCTTATGGCAATTATTGATTCTGTTCTCATCATCTAACTTCATCAGATTTCCATGCATTTCTTTATGTTTTGTCCATACAAAATGAATCACTTTCCTATGTCACAAAAATTATACTGCATGTTTTAACAGGATTCCTAATATGAAATCTTCAGGAAATAATCATAATTATCTCTGTGTCATACAAAAAATCAATGGCTTAGTCATATCTACATGTGTTATGTTTATTATAGTGACTACTTCAAATGATTTATCTTAGTATCTTGACCATATTTATTACCAGAAGCATTTAGTAGACTTATAATGTTTTGATAACTGAATGTAAAGAAATTTTAATTGAAAAGTATCCCCAAGAGCTAAAATTTTTACATGAAAGGAAATGGATAGTGAACATTTAAAACGTTTTTATTCATCTATATTACTTATTTAATTCTTTCCATTTTTCAGCAATGTAATACAAAATAGCTTCAAAAAATAGAAGAAAAACCTGTTGGGAAGAAAACAATTATAACATAAAAATTTAGTAAATTATTAACATTATTTAGTAAATTATTAATTAATATATTGAAAGGTTAGTAGCAATAGTTGTGGCAACAAAAAGGATATTTGAAATGAACATATTCAGTTTTAAGTGAGATTCTGTAGCTGAGCTGTTCAATCTCTTCTGTATTCTACAAAAACATTCAGATGAATTGTCACTCTGCCAAGAATGTTTACACATTATAGAATTCCAATGTTCTTACTGAATTCAGCAAAAAGAACAGATATTCAGGCAGCTCCTATTAACCATTGTATATGTTGCATTCTTATGGTTTGGTCTTTGCTGAAATCACCTCCAGAAAACTTCTAATTCCAACAACATCCATTATTTACTTTCTGAATGTATTTTGCCACCCTTCCACAGTTTTTAATGGTAGGCCTAGACTTAATTTTCATCATGAAATTTTCTATGAAAAAAAATTAAGATATTTGATTCATATTTGAAGACACTTTGTGTATGTCATTAAAATTGGCATTGATTTTACTGAATTGGTAAAAATATACACTCTCTGAGTGGTTGGCGTTAGGAAGGGCATCCAGCTGTAGAAACTCTGCCAAATCAGACTGGAGCCTGGTGTTGCCATCCGGTTTCACCAGTCCTCAGTCAAATCGTCCAACCCATGCTAGCATGGAAAGCGGACGTTAAACGATGATGATGATGATACACAAGTTTTGACTGTTAATCATTGAACATGTGGTATTCTTTCACTTCAGTCTTTGCTGGTATCATCTCCAAAAGCCTCTTAAACTAAATCCCATTAGTTCAAATTGCAATTAATTTTTGTTGCTCTTTCAAAATTATTTAGTTTTGCACTCCATTAAAACTATTTGAAAAGTCAGCTACATATAAACATCTATTGGTCATTGAATAATGAACTCTGTGCTCTTAGTTAATTTGAATGATTCAGCATCAGTAGCATACTATATATTTCAATAACTTACTTTGCAAGTCTTTGCTCAAATCTATAACTAAATGTAGGATTCAATGAAACAAAAACATAAAAATAGTAGAAAAGAAAAAAAGAGTTAAACTTCAAAGTTCTAAATAAAAAAGTCATTATAAATTATATAACAACCAAGAGAAAATGTATGGTTATTGCTGTTGTTTAACATCAGGTTACCTTTAATGGTGCAGATTTATGATCAAAGCATTCTAGCTGTGACCAACCTGTCTTTTAAAAGAGTACATTAAGGACTATATGAGCTAATATGGACCTTGACTTTCTTTTATGATAGCGGGTTAGTTTGTGAAGAAAATTTAATTACTATTTCTAGCAGGTTGAGTGACAATACTGAATGTTCCAGGAGTTGAATATGAAATTTTGAATTTGGCTGTATGTGGACATATCCATATCATTTTAGTATTTCTTTCTTTATGCTGGCATGAAGTTGGACAAAAAATAAAACAATGAAATAATTTGATGTTTGAATATTAAGATGAATATTTATTCATACATGTGCACATGCACACACACACTCAAACACACATATATATACATGCATACATACATATGAATGTAACTGGTATGTATCCCCATGTATGACAGACTGCATTTAAAATTGACAGTGTTGATATGTCTGTGTAATGGAGTTATTAAACAGATGTATATTGCACATGTTTCCCTTCGTACTGTACAAATTTAGTTGTAAAAATCTATATTTTCTTTTTTCTTTGTCTATTTTCAGGAGAACGTGATAAAACTTTTTGCAAAAAGTTTATTTAACTTGCCAAAGGAGCAAAGTGAAGAATAACAGACAACAATCTAAACAAGATTTTGCATTGAATTTTTGACAGTGTTACCAAGGAACTAAAACATGCATGTTGAAGTGTCTGTAGCTCTTAACTTCATTATTTCCTATCTTTACAACAAACTTCCCCGACGACGTGTGGATATGTTTGGTCATGAACTTGAAAAGCGTATGAAAACAAAATTTAATGGCCACTGGTATCCTGAACGACCCAATAAGGGTTCAGCCTACCGATGTATTCGAGTTAATGGAGAAAAAGTCGATCCTGATATTGAGAAGGCTGTTTATGGAAGCGGCTTAGAGATTGGTGAAGTCAGAAGTTATCTACCAGCTGATTTAACTCTTTGGATTGATCCGTCTGAAGTGTCATACCGTCTTAGCGAGAAAGGCACTGTCAAAATTTTATATAGTGACAAGAAAGATGATGAACTTCTTGATACTGTTGATCATGAAGTACAGGCAGCAAACAAAGGCTTCAACCCAGAAGCTCAGTGCTTTAAGCCAATAGATTCTGTATCATCTTCATTGAGTAGTTTAAGTCTATCTCCGTCATCCCCAACTTCACCTGCTGGTTGGAGTACAGCCGCTTCCCCGTCCACTACTCTCTTCAATTCAGCTGCAAGTACTAATATGTCCACAGTTGGTAATCAGGCTCCTGGTTCAACAACAGTTACTGTTGTTCATGCTCCATCTCCTGAAGTTGTTTCTACTACAGTTGCTGCCATATCTAATTTGTCCATATCTAATAACAACAACAACAACATTAATAATCATAATAATAATAATAATAACAATGATAATAACAACAACAACAACAACAACAGTACCAACACCACCAGTAACAATGCTAACAATTCAAGTAATACTAACATTTCAACTGCTGCAGCTTCAGTTTCTCCTTCTGCAACTGTCCCATCTTGTCAGCTGTCAAGTCCGGTCATTACCAGTGCTACTCCTGTCATTGCCTCAAGGCCTACATCTTTTCTAACCAAACCAAACCTGACATCTCCACAATTCACAGCTTCATCATTTGCACAGACTAAGTTTGGCTCAACCAAACTGAAGAGCCAGGTGAAACGTCCAACTAGATTATCTCCTATTGAATTTCGAAACTACTTCCGACAAAGAGCTGCTGGTTCATCCCTCCAGTCTTCACCAGTGACCCCTACTGGTGGTAGTCTAATTGGACCTGCTCCCCAAACAAATGTACCTGCAGTTGGTGTTTCACCAACTTTAGCTAATTCTGCACTTCGAGTTGGCATGGGTTTTGGTCACCCTAGCCCAGGTTCATCAGCCCCTGGCACAACACTGGCCACCCGACCCAGATCTCTCTCTCCCCGTGATCCAAGGATTGAATTTTTATTTGAGCAACACCATCAACAACCACAGCAACAGCAAGTGCAGCATCCACATCATAGATATATGGCATCTGTGAATCAAAAACCAATAGTTGCTTCTCAGTCAACTCTGCTCTCACCAGTACCCTCCCATGATGTGACAGCAACTTCTCCACTACCTCACCACCAACAACTCAATCAGACTCTCTTACAACCAGGAAATTCTCAAACACAACCACACCAATCATCTCCTCAACCACCTTTGCCCTCTCCATCATCAACTGGTTTGACTCTTCGGGATTTTTACCAGTCACCACTTTCAAACCCTTTTCAACTGTCTCCAGCTCATGGCAGCTTGCCCTTCACTGATTTTATGCCCAACACTTTAAGTCCTAGCAACCCTTTACTCCCAGACAGTCGTAAGTCTTTCATAGAAGCTCTGAGCAACATAGGCAATCCTGCATATAACAACCAATTCCATCATTTACTTGTTGCCAACTAAAAACTTTAAATATTTCTTTTTTAAATTTTTAACTGCTGAAAATATTCTTTGTATTTCTTCTCTGTAATAATTATTTTATTTACCATTAAAATATCTTTAAATTATTCCTCCTACATCTTGTACAAATTAGATTACTGTTTTTTTTTGTTTGTTTTTTTTTTTGTTTGTTTTTTTTTTTTTTTTTTTTTTTTTTTTACTAGTGAGCATGTATTTATGCATGCAATAGAATAGGGTTTACAAATATTGAAACAATACACAATAAAAGGAATGCAACCTGTTGCACTTTTAATCTAATAAGATATTGGTTTTGTGTATCTGAAATCAATAGTTTAACATATAAAACACAAGCTAAACATTACAAAATAACTAATAATAATTTTAATAATTTTTTTTTCTTAGCTTTGGAATGTGAACATTATCAAACAAATATGCATACATACATACATACATACATACATACATACATATATACACACACACACACACACACACACATATATATATATATATATATATATATATATATATATATATATATATATATATATATATATTTATTCACATGCATACGTGTGTAACAACCGGCCTAAAAAGTGATATTTAATAAGCACTGAGGTTTCATATCTTTAATAAGTGAACTGTGAAATATTCTTTGCTGTTTTTTTATTTTTTTATTTTTCCTGTAGAAAAACTGAGAGAGGGAGACAGCTGTTGGCTTCACTGTTATTATATCAGATAATAAAAGAAAAATCTGATTTCTAATTATTGATCACTAGCCTGATCTATCAGGAATAGTGCTTCAACTAAAGGTATTTTTCATCTTCAGAAAATGTTATAAATAGTTACATAAAACTGATACTAAACTGATACTCTTCTGGGTATGTTGTCACCTACTGCTTACATAAATGTTATTGCCAAAATTTGATGAATATATTTTTTTTAAATTCCTATGTGGCAATTAATGAAAAATTAAGAAAAGAACTATAAAATTTATTAATGGTTTCAAATTGGAAGTTTACACACACACACACACACACACACACACACACACACACACACACACACACACACACACACATACACACACACACACACACACACACACACACATGTATTATAGATGTACGTGTGTGTTAGCTGATAATATTTTGAATTGCTTTTCTTTAAAGATTGAAGTTTAGTAAAATATTTGCAAAAAATAAATGAGATCAAGTTTTATTTATCTAAAATCATTTCTATGCTTGTTGTTTATTTGCATCCATTCTACTTTACTATTGAATATAGTTTACATAGATACATAAATTAAAATTTGTTCTTTTTGTAAACACATGCAAACCATACACACAGAGGAAGTTGGTATATATATATATATATATATATACAAACACATACATATAATTACAGAATATGCAAGCCTATTATGCTTGTTTATTTATCCCAAATAATGTATATTAAAAATAATGGAAAATATGAAATAGTCAAATTCTGAAGCCACAATACTTTCATAACTTTGCAAAAATTTATTTGATGATAAAAATTTTATTGTATTTAACCTGCATAATTGATATTCATTTTAAAAAAATTGAAAAAAATTTAAAGAAGAAATAAGACACATATTAGCAACCTGTGTACTATGCCCAATATGTGAATTTATATAACAATGTGCTATACATATATATGTATGTGAAGATGTGTATGTATGCATATATATATATAGCCTGCTCATGCATATGTATATAAAAAGACTGAACATTAAGTCACAATCTTACTTTGATTCTGTGGTTCATGCAGAGAGTACCAAAAATATATTTATTATAACTCACAATATTAAAAAATACTGTGAGAATGAATTTGTTCAGTCTTATATTTTTGCTTATCTCTCCTTCTTCCTCCATGAATCTGGGTAGGGAAGAGAATGAATTTTACTTA
The DNA here is from genome assembly GCF_046866305.1 of Octopus bimaculoides. Classification (NCBI taxonomy): domain Eukaryota; kingdom Metazoa; phylum Mollusca; class Cephalopoda; order Octopoda; family Octopodidae; genus Octopus; species Octopus bimaculoides. Next base: position 73,980,538 of record NC_142928.1, on the reverse strand, counting down.
AATTTGAACATTTTTAAACAAAAGATGAGGCAGATAAAAAAAATTATATATATATATATATATATATATATATATATATAAATCATGAATAATAACTGCAGTATCACCAACAATTTTTAACTTCACTCCCTCCACAATATTGGTTTTTCTTTTTGCCCCATTCCATTTTATATTCAGGTTGACTATAAAAAAATTTTTTTTAGTTTTTTTTTGCATATCAATTTGGCTAAACTTTATTTGATCCAATCTTTGGGATAGTTTTCTTTCATCTTTTGAAGAGCAATTTCATAAAGTCAGTTCTTGGTGTAGGGTTTTTTTTCTGTTTACCTTCCCAAAGATCTGTAATATATTGCTAGCTCTAGTTTAGATTTTTCTATGCATGTTGTGAGGCTTTTGATGTGGCTATGCCACTTTTATCACATCCATTATGTATGTGAATCCAATGTACATTTTTTTGAAGAATATAACAGCAACTTTCAAAAAAGAAAAAAAAAAAGATTTTTAAAAAATGATTCATAGCCAATATTTCCCCTAACATTAACCCTGTATAATATCAATATCAACCAGCAGTATTTTCTACCTAGATATTCCTTAAATTCATTGTTTAAAAATATATGGAAAAAAATATTTAAAAAAATCCAAGAGATTAAATATATATATATATATTTTTTAATTACTGCAACCAGCTGTTCCTTTTCATATAAAGGGTATTTTATTTTGTTGGCCAGAATTGTTTTTGGAAACAAATAGTCTTTTTCTTTTATTTTTCCATACTTTTTATTATATTATTTTCAAAACATGTATATTCTTAAAATGGCAGAATTTTATCATTTGACTTTTTAACCTAACATTTATTCTTATTTTTAAAATTGTATTCAGCTCACTTTCTTTGAAAGCTATATGTAAGGGCAGTGTGTGTTTGTATTCGTGTATGCCTAACAATGTATGCATACTAATTCTTGCATACACATGTGTGTAAGTATCTGTGTGTAAATCTGAGGCATTTATTTAAATTGTATCAGTGAAAAGGAGTTAAAATATATATATATATGCTGAAAAAAATTCTATTTTTGTTGATATTTATAAATTTCCATATTTTTAGCTTCCATTCCTCTATGGTGATACTATTGCAGAAGGTTATGTGAAAGATGATTGATGTTGAATTGATTATAAATTATAGTGTTAATATACTGAGCTGGAATATATATATACACACACACACACACATGTTTGTATATATGTGTATTGATCAATTAAAGCTGATAACATATCAATGGACTAAACACATAGTCAAAATAATTGCTTTATTGTGTCTAGTTTGGCACCCTGCCATTCTGTTAGGATTGACCTTGCTTTCATTCCTATAAAGTCAATTGAATTGACAGTAAATTTTTTAAAAGTATGTTTTTAAAACCTATTTTAGTAAAAGGTCCTAGATGAAAGAAATTACTTTTAATTGCAATGTATTTTAACATATATTTAAACATATATAAATTACTATGTATTTTAACATGTGCTAAAACATATTTAAATTCAAATGTATTTTAACATAAAAAATAAATTTTAGTGATACAAATGGTATTAATACCAAAATTATATATATATTAGTGACAAGCATACATATTTAAACCTATACACGTTTGGTAAATGTCATATACATATATCAAGTATGTCTCAATTATTTTATTAATAGTAGAAATAACAGGAAAACTAAAAATGACTCAGGTTTAAATCTTAATAGAATATTCTATAACTCATGAAATATCTCATTCATTGCATATTTAATGCCCTACAGATGATCTCGTCTTCATGTGGTATAACTGAGAGTAAGGCCAACTTGCAAAGCTTATCCTTCTTCAAGGTTGGGATGACTTGAAGACATAAAAGCAAGTTAACATGACCTTGTACAAGAAGTTTTGTCAATCCCACTAACGGTTTTAAGTGTGTGTTTTCTTATGAAAACTTTTCAAAATTATAGGTTCTAAAAGCTATCTTGAATATAATTTAGTAATCGTTTAGATGTATTGAACATGGTTTAAAATGAAACACACTATCACAGTATAAGATACACAACCACACACACACTGTAACTTAAAATGTATGCTCGGAAATAAGGCATAATGTGATCAAGAAGACAGGATGGAAAAAATATCATGAAATTTAAAAAACAAAAAACTTATGTATTTTAAAAATATTTATATGTAATTTTTTTCTTTAAAAAAAAAGGAAGAAATAAAATCTAAAAAGTAAACATCACTTAAAACGAATATATCTTTTTTACCGTGCTCTAAATTTCAAATTAGTATAAATTCAATCAATATATGTGTATGTATGTATGTATATATACATATATATATATATATATGTATGTATCTGTAATGTATGTATGCATGCATCAATATATACTTATACATATATGTATATATATATATATGCATATACATACATATATATATATATATATATATATATATATATATATATATATATATATATATGTCTCTGTGTGTGTATATATATAAATATACATATAAATATGATATATATGTATGCAGGAATGTATGCGTGATGGTGATTTGAATTAAGGATGTAGGATTTTGTGGGTTATTGCTGACAATATAAGTTCTTCAAACAATATACTTCAATACTTATAGCTATAGAAAGCATATACACATACATATATAAGTAAATATATATATATATATATATATATATATATATATATATATATTTCTTAAAATATCGTCTGATTTTGTATTTTTGACTGTTTAATTTTTAAAATAAAATTTTCAAAATTTTCAAATGTCTAAAAATAAAAAGCCAAAGAATAACACAGATATCTAATATTTGTTGAAATTGAGAGGAAAGGAAGCCAGAGTTTGGTACCTTGTTTAATATTTAATTATAGTTATTTTGAAATATCTCACAGATCTCGGTATCTTGAAACAATCAACTATATATGTATATATATATATATATATATATATATATATATATATATATATATATATATATATATATATATATATATATATATATATATATAAATATATATATAAATATATATGAATGTATGTATATATGTATGCATATATGTATATATATATATATATATATACACACACGCATATATACGTGTATATGTATTTATTTATATATACACACACACACACACATACATGTATATATGTATGTATTTATATATATATATATATATATGTATATATACATATGTATACATATATGTGTATGTATGTATATGTATGTATATATATGTGTCTGTATATGTATGTATACATATATGTAATTATGTATATGGCTATATATGTATATATATATGAGTGTGTATATGTGTGTGTGTGATATATATATATATATATATATATATATATATATATGTATATATCAGTAAATTTGTGCATTTTTATACATGTGTATATTAGTGTGTGTATATATATATATATATATATATATATATATATATATATATATATATATATATATACGTATATGTGTGTGCATGTGTGTATAGCAGTATTTCACAAACAATGTCTCAGCTTTATTAACCAGATGTTTTCTCTAAAATGTCCTGTGTATTTTTTATCTTGTAATCTTATCTGCTAATTCTGCTAGTTATGCAGCAGGTTTATTTCTATTTTATTTTTTACTGTCTTTTTTTAATATTAATCTTCCAACTATTATTTTTTTTAATTGTCGATTTTACTTTTGATGAAAAAACAAAAAACATGGTTTGTTAATTTATTTTTTTATAGTATTGTTAAAATGTCTGAATCTGTTGTTTTTTTTTTTATTTTATTTTATTTTTTTACTTTCTTGGTGGCTATATTGTTTCTCTAATGCCCTCTTGTGTTCAGAAACATTTAAATGATATTTAAATACAATATCCAAAAATTTGAAAAAAAAAAAAAAAAAATTAAGAAAAAATACTATTAAAACTCTTTAGTATATCCAATTATAACTTAAATTTGTGAACAACTGTTGTAACCATCAATAAACCAGCTGATTAATTTACAACATATTCGAAAGAATATCTGTAAGTTTGTATTGAACTTGCAAAAGATACTTTCTATATGAGTCAGTGTTTTTAGCATGTCATCTGTGTCTGTATTTCATACAGATTTCCTTGGGTCACTTCAGCTTCTATCATTTTTATTACTTATTACCTACAATGCACCAGGTAAATATATTCTAATTATCAGTAATTTCATATTTTTATCTTTTCAGTTCTTTTTTCTTTCCATTCTGTTTTCCTTTCAATAAACCTGTCAGTTTTAATACTGCATGAATTTTAAGAAATAATGTTGCAAACGACTCATTATTGTTTCATTCAAAGACTTTTGTAATGACACCCTAGATTTTATTTCTTTAGAATAATAGTGTAAGGCAGTATTAACTTAGACAACAGCAGAAAATTAATCAAGAAAAAGACCTCTATAAGAGTATCAATGTCAGATCTTGTAAACATAAACGCACATCTCTTTGGTTGCAGATTTTTTAACATGCAAGCGTGATGGCTATTGATATAGGAATATATAATTAAAGAGGTAAGATAGGAGAATGAAGATGAAAATAAAATGATGTCTATTTGACAATGATGGTTCAGGTGTTTATAAATTTTCAATAAATCTGTAAATTTTCTTCTGAATAGTTTAACTGAAATTGATGTATAGTCAATCAATTTGCATTACATCAACTTATATCTTGATATTCTTTGAGATTTCTGTGAAATATTTCAGAACTCTTGAACTTTTTTACTTTCTCATTAAGGGCATATGATAAATCTGTTTGTATTACATCACTAGTACCTTGATATTCTTTGAGGCTTCTTTGAAATTTTTCAGGACTCTCAAATATTTTTACTTTCCCTATATTGTTATATCCTTAAGGGTGTATGGTCTATGGCATAGCAAATTTTCGTTGGGTGTTTCGAGCCTAATATTTTAGGCATCTTACATATTTTGTGGAATAATATCTGAAAATTTTCAACATTCATGTAACATTTGAAGAAATATAATATCAATTTTTGATAAAAGTCAATTCTATTTTCATACTTACATATTATGTGTACCAATCTTTTCCACAAAACACTAACAATAAATATTGCTTTTCATATAAAGCATGAATCCTGACACTTTTAGTGGGAGGAGAAATGGGAAGTTGTGACATTTATACCTTTTCTTCAAGGATACTAGCACTGAATGTAAGAAATATAAGGGTGTCCAATCAGGAATTAAATACAGAATTTCAGGTGTAG
>NC_142928.1:73945263-73970263 GCF_046866305.1 Octopus bimaculoides | reverse complement strand
TGGGATTGCAGTTGATGAGAGACTCAGTTTGTCATGGAACTCTTCCCTCCGAGTGTGTAGTGGCTGCTTTTACGTGCCACCGGCACGAAGGTCAGTCAGGCGGTACTGGCAACGGCCACGCTCGAAATGGTGTATTTTACGTGCCACCTGCACAGGAGCCAGTCCAGCGGTACTGGCAACGATCTCGCTCGAATGTTTTTTCACGTGCCAGCAAGGCGACGTTGGTAACGATCACACTCAAATGGTGCTATTTACGTGCCACCGGCACGGAAGCCAGACAGCTGGTGCTCTGGCAATGATGACGCTCGGACTGTGCTCTTAGTGCTCTACTGGTACAGGTGCCATCACGATTTCGCTTTCGCTTGCCCTTTTTGTCCAAAATATTGTCCAAAATATTTGTCAAGTCCCAGTTCCAGCTTCTTGAGTCCAATTGTAACTAACTTGTAGAGAGTACTTCCTTCACTAGAAGACACTGCATAAAAGCTAGTGGCAGACGTCCTGATTTCTTCTTTACTGATGAACCTAAAAGAGATGCAATGGTTTCACAGGCAAGTTAACAGGGAAAGTAACTTTTGTAGGTGGTAGATACTCAGGAGCAATAAATAACAATAGCATATGAAAAACACATTTTCTCAAATGTCCAGGAGAATTCTTAGAGGTAGTGGATAGCATTTGTTGTCTAGATGACCTTATTAGAAGGGGAGGAGGATGTTCTGAAATATAGTTACTATAATAAGAACAGTGGTGTGTATATGTTGCTGAAATCAGCCAGATGATTCTTACATCTTCATTAGTCACATCCTGTATTTAGTAATCACTTCAAGTTTTCCTGTTCTGACAACTGTGAGTGTGTATGTGTCTGTCTGTCTGTGTTTCTGTGTTTGTGTTTGTTCTTCCTGCCACTTGACAACGGTGCTGGTTAGCAGTTCATCAAAAGAGACTGATAAAGAATAAGTACTGGGGTCAATTTGTTCAACTGAACCCTTCAAGGTGGTGCCAGGCATGATTGCAGTCCAGTGACAGAAGCAAATAAAAGATAAAGACAGAATGGTGTCCTTTCCACACCAGCATCAGAGCATCAGGTAACATTACTGAAGAAGTGGGAATTATTTTTCTTAACATTCCTTCTTCACCTACCCGGAATCAACGTTATTCAGTTTTTCAATATGGTACATCTTAAAATAGTTTAATCTCCAAGTTAACATAGAGACTTCTCTTGATGTATCGAGTTGTGAAGGTCACGATTAGTTTGAGAAAACAACGTTGCAATAAAAAAAAAAGACAAATAGATGAATTCTAGTTACGTCTTTTTAGTTGTTAGAACAGGAAAACTTGAAGTGATTACTAAATACAGGATGTGACTAATGAAAAATTAAGAATCAACTGACTAATTTCAAGTGAAGAGCAAAGGGAATTGCTGCTCTTGGTTAAGGCTGATACAAAAGTGGGTGTTGCTCCTTGGTCTGGCAGACACATCAAAGGAAGAGATAGACTATGGTTAGTAATGGAGTTCGAACCTTAAACAAAGGACTGACCTTTCCTTGAGTAGTACAGGTCCTAGGGGGTAGAGTGTTTCCTCATCAATCATCTAGTGTGGAGGATTTCCCGCTCCTTTTGACAAGCAACAAGCCGGTGGATTTGGTTTCAAATCTCAGGCAGGGTCAAACTGGACTCTTACATATGTATGTATATGCGACAAGCTTTCTCATAGTTTTCATCTGCCAAATTTGCTCACAAGACTGTAACTGACTGTAGTAAAAGACACTTGTCCAAGGTACTGCATAGTGGGACTGAAAAAACATACATATCTTAAAACTAAAACATTAATTTAATATAAATTATTTTCAACATCTCAAAAGTCAAACACAAATTTCTTTAAGCAGTAATATTTGTGTGGTGACTTAAATAAAAATTACGAACCGGAATAGGTACGAACTGATGACATAAACACACATTTATTACAACTAATTAACATTCAGAATTTGCTTCACTGTTACTTAACTCATCGCTGTTACTCTACTTCAGGCTTTCATTGTTGTTTGTAATGAATAACCAGTGTGAATAGGTCTAGTCCTCGTCTAAGCCGTTTTCTCTATTGCGTCGCTGTAAAGTACAATAATTTTTTATGTTGGCAACATTGAATTAAAAAATAGACTGATGATTATTTTCGTCTTAGATAAAAAAAGAAAAAAAATTGTGTCGTATTTGTAAAGATTTCGTTGAAGTTAAAAGGACTACAATAGTCTTCATCAAGCATAATACGAAATAATTAAAAGGATTCTTCCTTTAGACAAGCTAGCATTTTAAAAGATATAATGAAAATAGTTCCATAACGCAAGAAAGTCATGAAGTGTGTGAGCTTATTGCAAAGTGAGTGAACTCAATCTTAGGGGTGAGTTTACTAAAATTTGTATAGTTGCGATTACAACGAACTTTAACACCAGAAAAAAATCAGATTGCTTGGAGATAGTTTACTAGAGGAGAGTTTCTAGCAGTATAAAAAGACATGATTAAAAATATCCAACTAACACTTTAACCAGAGCATAACAATTGTATTTCATTCTACAGCTGTGGATGACAGAGTAAATACAAGTTTCAAATTTAACACAATGTACTTTTTAAATTCGTCCGGTACACAGACCACAAATTAGTGATCTGCACGATACCCTACATAGGCTTCGTAGGCAGGTACTTCGTCACTGAAAGGTGAACGCGTCTCTTAAAGCGTACTGAACTTAAAGAAACCAGATTAGCGAATTAGTTAAGCAGGCATTGAAGGGGGCAACCGTCGACAACAAGTGAAGATTCATCCTGAAAAGAACGATTAAAGTAGAATCAATTAGGTTTAGTAAAATCGTACTGATAGTGAATAGGAGACTTGATTAGGAACTTGGAAAAAGCATCACATCCGACATACTTGCGGTGAGATTAGCCCTCGACCAGTTCTTCAACACGAAGTATGAAGATTGTAAGTGCTCTAAGACACGAAGGGGATGAAAGTCGCTCGATGGCCTCGGGTGGTAGAAGTGCAACGTGGTGATAAATCTACAATTCGATCTTTTGCGAACTATAATAGATGTATAGTGATGTCGATTAAGTGACATCCTATAATTTAATGAGCATGAGAAAAAGAAGGGTCACCATCTTGTACGTAGTAACAATAAAATAGGAATTCGCGAGACGTTTGCAATAAGTCATAACATATTTATTACTGGAGGTAATGCGTTAACATATAAGGTTAATTGAAGGAAAGGCTTGAAACATTACATGAACATATTCATTTATTGCAATCACATGTCTCCAAGTAAGTGAGGCAAACAAACGGTTTTTGGCAGCAGATGGAGCACCTCGCAAGTGGTGGTTTTCCCTTCCACAAAAAGCGGAAAAGGATCCGTTTCAGCTTGGTCATCCACAAACCGCAGTGGTAGCATGTGGGCGGTCTTCCCTCTACTACCATACACAGCTTCACGTCTTCTGGAAACTCTATCTCTTCTGTTATTTCTTGTATGTCTGGTGCGGTGGCCAGGATTATGGCTTCCAGACCATATCCCCAACAGTTAAGTTGTTTAGTACGGCTTACCTGCAGCACTTGGGGGTCTTCCTTTGTGTCTATTAGAATAGCTGGAAGCAGCCACATCTCGTTAATCTCTGGGGGAACCCTGCCAATCCTCACTCTCGCCACTCGCTTCCCAAGGTATATTGGCAGGAGTGCCCATTTTTCGGTTTTCAAGGTTACATTGGAGTTGCTTGCTGCCTCCTCCACAGTCGGGAAGCGCACCTCCACAGTACCAAACTTCCTTCCGCTACAGTAGTATTCCATGTGACTTATTTTTTGCAAGCATTCTTCCAAATCTTCTTCGTTCGTCATTTCTATTTTCTTACTTGCTAGTGAAAGCTTTCTGTAAACCACTATTTTTTCGTTTTTGCTTCTTGTTATTTCTTCCGGCGGTGTTAATTTTAATCTTGACCCTTCTTTCTCTATCAATTTTTTTGCTGTTTCTCACTATTTCGAGGTCGACTGGTACCTCCCTGACTTCTAGCTGTCTCACCGTTGCTGCAATGTTACCTCTGCCTGCTATTGAAGCGTAGCTCTCAGCACGCACTTGCACTTCCTCCATACTTACTGTAATTTTCGTCCCCACTGGAGGAGAAAACACAACAAAAGTAAGTCATACGACAAGTCAAACAATCGCCAACAAATGGTAAACAAAGAACAACTTGTCCGTCACTATGCAAAAATCAATGGAAATCACGATACAAAATCAACTGAGCAGACAGACAGACACTGAGTGGTGCGAATTTAGAAATTTGTTCCTTTATATAAGGGATGAACTGGAAGTCCCCGACTTCCACGTCAACCGGAAACTTCGAGAATGTTCGAGAACTTTCTAGAAGGTCGAGGGAGATGACTCTCGTTAAATCCCTTTACTGTTTTGCTTTCCTGCTTAACCGCCAGGGTTCACTACAGGTGCATGTACCTCAACCTCAAGGAGATGAGTAAAGATTTTAAACAGTATTTCATTCGATTGTTCGGAACGAATGGCGGGACGGAATGTAAGATGAATTTCAGAGCCTACCTCGACGGCCTGTCGCAACTCTCGGCAAGATGGTTTACTGCGTAAGGGGCAAATTGCCTGGTTTAGATGGTCTACTCTATGAGCTTTACTTTTACATGCCAGACTTGTTTGAATACCTCTTCGCTAATACCTACCGCAATTAATCATAGAACGGAAGAATTCCCAGCTCCGTGAGTCGAGGAGCAGTGGCATAGTAAGAAAGGTCCCAAACAAGGGGGATCACATTGATAATGTTCAGTCCATAACTCTGTTAAACGCTGATTTTAAAATGTTTGCCAAGGTATTAATAAAGGGGTTGCCATTTGTTCGATCGGTGATGTGCAATAATGTGTCATTCTAAGCAAGATCTCTCCTCGACAACTTCTACGTCATGCGACACATCATAGGGATGGTGTGTAAAACAAAATCTGGCATGCGCGTGGCTCTTATCAATGTAGATCGACTAAAAGTTTTTGATAGGATTGATCACCAATACCTGATAGCTGTTCTCACAGCAGCCGGTTTCGGTCATATTTTTCTTCGGTTTCATTACTGCAATGTAGAGTAACACCAACTCGATGGTTCGATGAATGACCACCTAACGAAACTATTCGTTATTTTGCGCTCGGTTCGTCAATGTTGTCCCTTCTCATCTCTTCTTTATATACTGACACTTGAGCCGCTATTGCGAAAAGTAAAGACTTTGAAGAGCAGCCCATGCGAACTCGGACGCGGACGACATCATCGTCACATGATCGGCACAATTCTGAGGAAATATAGTGTCAAGACCAAAACAAAACAAAACAAAAAAAAAAGGAAAAACAATCAAGGTAAGTCAGTGAACCTGCAACTCTGTCCCTGGAGAGGTAATTCCATGCCGCCCAAGAGTGACGTGTGACATTGGACGGACGGACTCGTTAAATCGCTTGGGGATAGTTTGGTTCAGATTTTCAGTGGAAAAGAAATCGGACGAAATGACGAGCAGGATGGCCAATCTCGCCTAGAAATGGATTACGAGAAAGCTATCCATCTAATGCTGGACAGAAGTGGCGAAGGTATTCACCGCTTTCATCATATATTTCCGTTTGATTGTCGCGCCTCACGCCAGTTCACTCCTGGCTGGGCTGGAGCGACTATTCTGTTTTCTGTGGAAGGGACGCTTTGTGCTGTTCATGCTCTCTGTTGTCAATACTTGCTGAATAGGGATGTCGTGGCTGATGATGTGCTGACATACTCTGGGGCAGCGACTTCTCCAGCGTTTCCTTGTCGACGAAAAGGGCGGTCACCGTTTGTCAGACACGCTTCACCGCAGCTTGTCTCCTTGACTGAGCTGCAGTCCTGGATCAAGCGTTGACCGAAGCAGGATGCCTAGCACGCGAAAGGCCTTCAGTCGGACAATATTTCTGTGTTCTGTAGAAGCATAGAAGTGGGCAAGAGCGACGACGTTCTCTCGGAGACTATCAGGGTCGATGAGAATCAATTGGCTAGTCTGTCCAGAACGCGTAAGGATATTTTCTGCATTGATTTCATTCTGAAAACGATATAATTTCGCATCAACGTTCGATTTGCAAGACAAAATCCCTTGGCTTTTTGTTGTGTTGGCGTTAATTGTGGTGCTGGTGTTGGAGGTACAGTTTGCAAGAGTATCGAAGCGACAATTTAATTTTTTTGTCTTTCTTTTCTTCATTTTCATTTAAGCTTTTGTTTTCTTTCTCGATGCTATAGTTAAAGTTCTTTCCATTTTCCTTGTTATTGGTCGTCGTCGTTGCTGTTATTGTTGTTTTGGCCGGCAATGTTGGGGGATGCTTTGTTGTGACAGTGGAAAGGCAGAATCAAAAAAAGCTGTTTTCAAATCTCACTCACCTGATATTTCACCGAAAAATTGGACGCCATTCTTAATATATTTGAAGGAGTGACTAAATCCTACAAGATCTTTGATAGACAGTTAAGCTAAAAACAAAATGATTCTGTTAGCTCGCCCCCTTAGTAATGATGAAGACAACGACAGGAACAACAATAACAACAACAGCAGCAGTATCAGCGTGATCATTAATAATAAAAAAAAACAGTGGCTTGTTAAATAAATATAGGAGTACATTGTCAGGAGACAGCAGCTGCCGTTGTGTGTTATAAGATAAAGTAAACTACTAAAAGTCATTGATTTATGGAAGCTTGCAAGGACAAGAAAGAAACAAACTAATGATTTCTTTTTGTTGTTCAACAAGGAAGATTCATGCCTTTTGTTCATTCATTTATCTTTTGTTTTCTTACCAAGATCTTTTATTCAGATTTTTTTTGGCCTTATTTCGTTTGTCTGTGACCATTTAACTCTATAATTTTCTATCTATCTATCTATCTGTCTGTCTGTCTGTCTGTCTGTCTGTCTGTCTGTCTATCTGCTGTCTGTCTTTCTGTCTATCTATCTATCAATCTGTAAACTGGTGGAATAAATATGCCACAATCCAAGTTCGCTTCGACAGCGAAGCAAAAGCCAAAGAGCTGTCGACACTCACACTACAGTCGGACAAACTAATACTAATTCCGACCTACCTTGGGCAACGTGTGACCAAAGTTTCAATAAGGAATATCCCTCCTGAAATAGAGGCACAATGGCTTTTATCCGCCATTTGTTACCGTATGGAAGAGGACTTCAACATCCTCGAGTATGCCACTTACCAGGAACTAAAATGGTCCGGAAAAAGGATCGAAGTATTGCTCCAAATCAATGAGAGTCAAGTAAGCAACATCCCACACCATATTGATATGCCAGACGGCCATATTCTCTATCTAGTGGTAGAAGGCAGGAGGCCTCGCTGCTACCTGTGTGGCAGAGAAGGGCACCTCCGAACTAACTGCCCAACAACAAAGAAAAATCAACAAGAGCAAGAACAACAACCACAAGGAAAGAGTACAAGGAAAAAGGAACCTTTACTACCCACACCACCATCAACACAGAAAACAAGCAATGAGACACACCCAACAACACCAACAAACGAACATAAAACAGCATCCGGAAAAACACCTACAACAACAAGAACTAAAGAAACAGTTAAACCAAAAGACAATACAAAAACTGATCCCACTTCCCACACATCACATACACCACAACCAGAAAGTCAACAACCAACAAAAACAAAACCAACAACACAACCACTTACACAAACAAACACAGATCCACACGACATGCCCCTGCCCCCTTCCGATTCCTCGGAACCTTCGTCGGAAGACGAAAGTAATGAGGACTGGCAAATAGCCCAGAAAGGAAGGAGGAAGAGGAGCAAGAAAAGAAAAGAAAACACAAACAAAGCAGGGAGATACACAACTCCCGAAAACACTCCAGACACCAACACAAGCACACACAACAACAACACAAGCAACAAAACCCCAAAAGTAAGCACACACACAATGCTCACTGCCATCAACACAAAAAACTCAGAGTTGATGGAATACATCAACACAAAAACAAACATAACAAACGAAGACATAAAAACCAGCAACCACCCGTACACAACACCGCCAGAACACATCAAAATACTACACATTACACCAACCCTGCACCACACACTAAAATCTATTTTTCCAAAGGCAGTTGGCAAATGCCAAAAATACCTGGCGAAAAAACTGTACAAGGATCTCCTCGAAGAAAACCCGAAGGAGGAGACAAAAACTCTCGAAGGGTAAGTGACTCTCCTTAAAACTCTAACAGTCACATTAGAATTATGCTCAAGATTGGTTGTGTAAATGCGCGTGGCTTGGGGTCTCCTTGGAAACAAGGGTACCTCCTAAACGACATAAAGTCACACGAACTAGAAATCATAGCCATAAGCGAGACCACACTCCATGATTCGCGGGCCCTAACGTCCATGTTTGGCAGACAGTTTAACATTTATTTTTCTCCCTGTCTGCCGAGAATGGGCGGTAGTGGCACGGCGGTACTCTTTCGCAAGAGTCTGGATCTCGAAGTAAAGACAGTATTCATAGACCCGGAGGGTAGATTGGTTGTTCTGGATGTCGATGGCAGCGATGGGTGTGCCTTTCGACTCATATCAGTATACGCACCACCTTTAACAGGTAGGTCGGATTTCTTTCGACGTCTAGAAGTATTCCTAGGAACGTCTCGTCCTTTACTTTTAGTGGGGGATTGGAATGCTACCTTGGACACGCATCTAGACTATGTGGGCAGAGATAGGAATAGACGGGGATGCAAATGCCTTAAAGACCTGCTCAGACGCTTTCAACTGTCTGACAGGTACCGACTCGACCATCCGAATGCGCCAATGTGGACATGGACAAACCGCATCGGGTCGTCGAGATCATATCTAGATAGAGTACTGTGTAGGAGAGTAGATAAAGATAACATAGGGTGTCCACAATTTCACATAGTCAGCTACACGGATCACAAACTTGTGACGTGTACGCTAGACTTAGATAAGACACATAGGCAGGGCCCCGGTTACTGGAAACTAAACGCGTCTTTCCCGTCGAGACAAGTTTTCAGAGACCGGATTAGCACGTTAGTAAAGAGGGCTTTGACGGGAGCCATCATCAATAACAAATGGTGGTTTGCCCTCAAGAGAGCAATAAAAGCAGAAGCGGTTAGGTATAGCAAAGCACTAGTCATAGAAAGAAACAGAGTAGAGGGTGAACTAGTTAAGAAACTAGAAGAGGCAATTAGAAGTGGCATCGCATCCAACGTTTTGGCAGCGAGGTTGGCCCTAGACCAACACTTCAACGCCAAACATGAAGGGTGCGTTGTCAGGGCTAGGATGCGTGCTCTAAGGAACGTAGGTGTTGGAGCCGCGCGAGAGGCTCGGGTGGCGGAGGCGCAACAGGGCAACAGAGCCACCATTCGGTCTCTGGTGGACGAACAGGGGCGCGAACTGCTCGAGCCAGGCAAAATGTGTGAGGCCTTTCAGCGGCACTTTACTCGACTGTTTCGGACGAGTGGCGAGCGAGAACGCAGGGTGGACTTCAGTGCCTACCTGCACAGCTTGCCACGACTCTCAACAAGAGAGGCGGAGTGCTGCGAAGGTGCCATCACGGCGGCGGAAGTGAGGGACGCGATGGCGGGATGCTCGAGGGAGAAATCTCCGGGCTTGGATGGTCTTCCCTACGAGCTTTACAACTGTATGCCAGACTTGTTTGGAGACGTCTTGGTGGCGGTGTACTGCAACTGGCAGCAGAACGGGAGCATTCCCGGTTTTGTGAGCCGAGGAGCCGTAACGCTGCTGAAGAAAGATCCAAACAAGGGGGACGTCATAGATAACTTTAGGCCCATCACTCTGCTCAATGCAGACATGAAAATGTTGGCCATGGTGTTAGCCAAGCGGTTGGCGCTTGTCATCGAGAAACTGATCGGCAAGGCGCAAACGTGCGCCGTGCCGGGCAGGAGCATCCATGACAACCTCCATCTGATGCGCTACATCATAGAGCGGGTAGTTAAGGAACCTGGCATGGGTGGGGCCCTGATCAATTTAGATCAATCGAAAGCTTTCGATAGGGTAGATCATCAATACTTGGAGGCTGTCCTCATGGCGGCCGGCTTCGGTCCCATTTTTCGCGGCTGGATGGCTGCTTTGTACAGGGGCATCCGTTCGGTAGTTCGCGTCAATGGGCACCTATCAAGACCATTCGACATTGCACGTTCGGTCCGTCAGGGATGCCCCCTCTCGTCGCTCCTGTACGTATTGACTCTCGAGCCACTACTGCGGAAGCTGGCGACGCTGAGGGGCATCCCGCGAGAGTTGGGATGCGGGACGAGCGTGTCGGCATACGCGGACGACGTCACCGTCATAGTGTCTAGCCAAAAGCACATCGAGCTTGTCGGCGAGACACTGAAAGACTACGAAACGGTAACGGGAGCAAAAATCAACCGGGATAAGTCAGTGGGCTTGCGGCTCGGCACCTGGAGAAGCAAGCTCATGCCGTCAAGCAGCGCCTCTGTCGTGGGACGTTGGACTGACGGTCCGGTTGAGTTGCTCGGGGTCTGGTTTGGTCCAGACCTCCAAACGGAGAAGAACTGGGACGAGATAACGAGAAGGGTGGCCACTCTAGCCCGGCAATGGGCCGAAAGGAAGCTTTCCCTGAAAGGTCGGGCGGAGGTGGCGAACACGTACATCGCGTCCGTCATCTACTACCGCCTGACCGTCGTTCCTTGTCCCGACCCTACCATCACCAAACTGGAGCGCATCCTCTTCCGCTTCTTGTGGAAAGGAAGCGTTCCGATGGTTAGGCGATCCGTTTGCTGCCAACACCCGTTAAAAGGAGGACTGGGCATGGCGTGGTTGATGATGCGCAGACACGCGCTGAGACTGCGACATCTCCGGCTCTACGTAGACAACGGTGAACAGGTGTGGTCGCCGTTTGTGCAGCGCGCTTTCCCGCAGCTCGTCTCCATGACCGAACTGCAGTCGTGGATCAAGAAGAGGCCGAGGAAGGGCGAATGGCACCGCGAGTGTCGCGCTGCTCTTCGGCAACTCCAACAACCCGGGTCAGCCTTGAGCGACTGCATCACAACTAACGCATTCTATAGTGGATTAGTGGAGGGAAGGTACGACGACGATCTCGGGGCGAACCTGGGCGTCGACGAGGAATACTTGACCCGCCTGTTTAAGATGACCTTCGGACCGGGACCTATGGACAACTTCCAGAGATCCCTGGCCTGGCAGTGCTATCGAGAAGCACTACCCGTTCGGGATAAGCTCTACAGGCATGGCTCGAGAAACACGGGGCCGACCTGTCCGAGATGCCGGCAGAGCGACGAAACCGTTCTGCACGCACTCGTACAGTGTCCCACCATTTCCGAGCTGTGGGCTTACGTCGAACAACTGCTATCGCGTGTGGGACGAGTCGGTCTATCAGCCGAGTCTATCGTGAATATTGTCGCGCCTCCTTCCTTTAAACGGGAAGGAAGAGCTATTTTCATCGTACTTGTGGCTATGGCGAAAGAATGTGTATGGTGGACGCATCTGAAAGGTCTAGAGACAAAGACTTTCCTCTCTGGGCAATCTCTCATCAACTTCTTCAAGTATCACCTGAAGAGGAAGGTGAGAGTAGAAAGGGAAGTCTTGTCTAGTGAATGCTTCAAAAAAAGATGGGTGAATGTAGCAAGGATGGCACGTGTGAACGATGGAGCCATCTTGAGCATAACCCTATGAACTAAAAAAAAAAAAAAAAAAAAAAGGCAAAAGAGAGTCACTTACTGTT
Source organism: Octopus bimaculoides (assembly GCF_046866305.1). Taxonomy (NCBI): domain Eukaryota; kingdom Metazoa; phylum Mollusca; class Cephalopoda; order Octopoda; family Octopodidae; genus Octopus; species Octopus bimaculoides. Next base: position 73,958,501 of record NC_142928.1, on the reverse strand, counting down.
ATAGTTTCTTCAATGAGAATATTGACCAAGGTTACCGTGGTCTTTTCCGTAGGCTTTTCTTTCCACGGCCAAACCTAAACTGTCCTCCCCTCCTTTTACACGAGAACATTACTGTGTGATACACGATCCCTATTGATCGCCCTTTTTTTTTTTGATCCCTTTTGATCGACCCCCCCTTTTTTTTTACCCCTCCCATAAAGAAAAGCTCTACATTGTATTTGTCCCATCTTCGTTGAGCCCTGTGTGGCTAAATAAAAGAAATGTATCTATCTATCTATCTATCTATCTATCTTTCTGTCTGTCTGTCTGTCTGTCTGTCTATCTGCTGTCTGTCTATCTATCTATCTATCTATCTATCTATCTATCTATCTATCTATCTATCTATCTATCTATCTATCTCTTCTCACGGACGTGCTGTCACATCGGCTGCGAAGGTAAACGTTTATTTGACCTTTTACTGTCCACATTTTGTTGGAATTTTTTAATAATTTTGTTGCGAAGCACCTAGGCTTCATTTGTCTGTATTTTCAAGGGCAGGAATTGACCCCCAGGGGCAGTTTCGGCCCTAGCAAAATACAAAAATTTCCTTCTTGACATTTGAAAAATGTCGAGAAACATAATTTTGGAACGCTTGTCTTGTTCTTTTGACAAGCATTTCCCGAGGCTTCAGATGCCAGAAGAGAAAAAAGAACAGAATAGCGCGTGCTCATGCAGTGACACGAACGCAGTTGCTATAAACGTCACAAAGACTGTGAGTACAGCTACTAACAGCCCTCTCACCACCACCACCACCACCACCACCACCAACACCAACAACAAAAACAAAACTGTAACCAAGGTTACAAAACCATGCGTGAAAACCGTCACAAATGTCTCTGACGTAAGCACCACTGCTGCTGACGCCATCATCACCACCACCAACGACAACAACAACAACAACAACAACAACAGCAACAACGACAACAACAACAACAACAACAGCAACAACAAGGAAGTAAAGTTATCGGCCGTCAGCAATGACACCATCACCTGTTCAACAAACTCTGCTGCCACTACCACCACCTTTGAACCAGGCAGTACATACACCAACATAAACAAAAATATCCAGAAGAACATGTCCGCCAGCACAACAAAAACAAATTTCGCAAATGCTCTAAAGGAAAAAAGAACAACAGTGACATTCACACAAAAACAAATAAAAGACACAAAATCCCTTCTTACGAAAGAAGGAGATGATGTCAGAATTAACATCCCAAAAGATATTATAGAAATGAAAAACAAAAAGTGCATCATTTATAAACTGGTAAACACAAAAACCAGACGTGTAGAAAATGTTAGCACAGATAAAATTGAAGTTTGTCTTAGAAAAATTTGGCCTTATCAGAATCATGTCACCTGGGGAAGGAAATTTGGAACGGTGCAAGTAAGGTTTCTGGATGAAAATTTAGCTAAACAATTTTCGACACTCTCTCTCCGAACAGATGACTTGGTAATGATACCGAGTTATCTAGGACAGAGAGTGACCAAAGTTATGATAAAAAATGTGCCATCGGAGGTGGACACCCAATGGCTGATATCGGCCGTGTGCCTGGAAATGGAGGAGGCAAATATTTTGGAGATTACGGTCGGAGAGGAAAAGAACTGGGGAGGGAAAAATCTGGAAATCCTTCTCCACATCACGGAGGAGGCTTCACAGAAAATTCCTCCAAACATTAGATTGGCAGAGGACCACAAGCTGTATGTGGTGGTAGAGGGCAGGCGACCTCGCTGTTACCTATGCAACAGCGAAGCACATCTGAAAAAGGACTGCCCTCTGGCCGCTAAACAAAAACAACAACAACAACAACAACAACAACAACAACAACAGAAGCAACTACCAAATACCCCCAACAGAAAAACCTTACTACCAACACCACCAGCAACGCAAAAAACAACAACAGAAATATCAGCAATAACCACAACAGAAAAGACAACAGAAACTGCAAAAAACAGAAGAAAAAAAAGAAAATTCCAAGACTGCCTCTCCCTCCCCCATATCACATACACCACACACAAATAACAATCAGCCAACATCAATAAAAACAGCAACACAAACATTCACAGAAACACACACAGACGCACAAAATTTGCCGTTACCTCTTTCTGACTCCTCAGATCTCCCATCATCCGATGAAGAGAGTGGGGAGGAGTGGAAAATAGCTACGAAAGGAAAGAGGAAGCGCAGTAAGAAGAAAACAAAACAAAATGCAAACACAAACAAAGCAGGGAGATTCACATCTCCCGAAAATACTACTAACACCAATAGTAATATAAAAAAAACAATGCTAACAGCAATAGACAGTACAAACACAGAGTTGATGAATTACATCAACTCTAAAACAAACATCACAAATAACGATATCAAAACCAACAACCACCCACGTACAACACCGCCAAAACACATTAAAATTATTCATGTAACACCAGCATTACACAACACAATAAAATCCCTCTACCCCAACTCGGTAGGGGGATTCCAGAAATATTTGTGCAAGAAATTGTACAATAGCCTCCTTGGTGAAAAATCCAAGGAGGAAACAAAACTTTCTAACGGCAAGTAACACTCTGTTCTTTTGTTTTGTGCTTTAAAGCACACGTATAAATAGAATCATGGTGAAGATTGGTTGTGTGAATGTGCGTGGCTTAGGGTCCCCTTGGAAACAAGGGTACCTCTTAAATGACATCAAGTCACACAATTTGGATATCATAGCCATTAGTGAGACCAGACTCCATGAACCGCGGGCCCTAAAGTCCATGTTTGGCGGACAGTTTAACATTTATTTTTCTCCCTGTCTGCCGAGGATGGGCGGTAGTGGCACGGCGGTTCTTTTTCGCAAGAGTCTGGATCTCCAAGTAAAGACGATATTTACGGACCCGGAGGGTAGACTGGTTGTCCTAGATGTGGACGGCAGCGATGGAGGCGCTTTTCGGTTGCTGGCAGTTTATGTGCCTCCTTTAACAGGTCGGTCGGACTTCTTTCGACGTCTAGAAGTATTCCTGGGAACGTCTCGTCCCTTACTTTTAGTGGGGGATTGGAATGCTACCTTGGACACGCATCTAGACTACGTGGGAAGTGACAAAAGTAGAAGGGGATGCAAAGGCCTCATAGACCTGCTCAGACGCTTCCAGTTGTCTGACAGGTACCGACTCGACCACCCAAATGTGCCAACGTGGACTTGGAGCAACCGCATTGGGTCGTCGAGATCGTATCTAGATAGGATAGTGTGTAGGACAAGAGATAGAGATAGTTTAGGATGTCCACAGTTCCACATAGTCAGCTACACGGATCACAAACTTGTGACGTGTACGCTAGACTTAGATAAGGCACATAGGCAGGGTCCCGGTTACTGGAAACTAAACGCGTCTTTCCCGTCGAGACAGGTTTTCAGAGACCGGATTAGCACGTTAGTAAAGAGGGCTTTGACGGGAGCCATCGTCAACAACAAATGGTGGTTTGCCCTCAAGAGAGCAGTGAGGGCGGAAGCAATAAGGTATAGCAGGGCACTAGCTGTAGAGAGGAACAGAGAAGAGGGGGAGCTAGTGATAAAGTTAGAAGAGGCATTGCGAAGTGGCATCGCATCCGACGTTTTAGCGGCGAGGTTGGCCCTCAACCAACACTTCAATGCTAAACACGAAGGGTGTGCTGTCAGGGCAAGGATGCGTGCTCTGAGGAATGAAGGTGTTGGAGCCGCACGAGAGGCCCGGGTGGCGGAGGCGCAGCGGGGTAACAGAGCCACCATCCGGTCTCTGGTAGACGAACAGGGGCGCGAATTGATCGAGCCGAGCAAGATGTGCGAGGCGTTTCAGCGGCATTTTGCCCGACTGTTCGGGAGGAGTGGCGAGCGAGAAGGCAGGGTGGATTTTAGTGCCTACCTGCACAGCTTGCCACGACTCTCGGCAAGAGAGGCGGAGTGCTGCGAAGGGGTCATCACGGCGGAGGAGGTGAGGGACGCGATGGCGGGTTGCTCGACGGACAAATCTCCGGGTTTGGATGGTCTGCCCTACGAGCTTTACAACTGTATGCCAGACTTGTTTGGAGAAGTCTTGGCGGTCGTGTACTGCAACTGGCAGCAGAACGGGAGCATTCCCGGTTTTGTGAGCCGAGGAGCGGTAACGCTGCTGAAGAAAGATCCAAACAAGGGGGACGCCATAGATAACTTTAGGCCCATCACTCTGCTCAATGCAGACATGAAAATTTTGGCCAAGGTGTTAGCCAAGCGATTGGCGCTTGTCATCGAGAAACTGGTCGGCACGGAGCAGACGTGCGCCGTGCCGGGCCGGAGCATCCATGACAACCTCCATCTGATGCGCTACATCATAGAGAGGGTAGTTAAGGAACCTGGCATGGGTGGGGCCCTGATCAATTTGGATCAATCGAAAGCTTTCGATAGGGTAGACCATCGATACTTGGAGGCCGTCCTCGAAGCGGCCGGCTTCGGTCCCGTTTTCCGCGGCTGGATGGCTGCCTTGTACACAGGCATCCGTTCGGTTGTTCGCGTCAATGGACGTCTATCGGGACCCTTCGACATTGCACGTTCGGTTCGTCAGGGATGCCCCCTGTCGCCGCTCCTGTACGTATTGACTCTCGAGCCACTACTGCGGAAGCTGGCGACGCTGAGGGGCATCCCGCGAGAACTGGGGTGCGGGACGAGCGTGTCGGCATACGCGGACGACGTCACCGTCATAGCGTCTAGCCACGAGCACATCGAGCTTGTCGGCGAGACGCTGAAAGACTACGAAGCGGTGACGGGAGCGAAAATCAACCGGGATAAGTCGGTGGGTTTGCTGCTCGGCACCTGGAGAAGCAAGCCCATACCGTCCGGCAGCGCCTCAGTAGTGGGACGCTGGACGGACGGTCCGGTCAAGTTGCTCGGAGTCTGGTTCGGTCCGGACCTGCAAACGGAGAAGAACTGGGACGAGATAACGAGTAGGGTGGCCACTCTCTGCCGGCAATGGTCCGAGAGGAAGCTGTCCCTAAAAGGTCGGGCGGAGGTGGCGAACGCGTACATCGCGTCCGTCATCGAATACCGCCTGACCGTCGTGCCTTGTCCCGATCGCGCCATCACCGAAATGGAGCGCATCCTCTTCCGCTTTTTGTGGAAAGGAAGCGTTCCGATGGTGAGGCGATCCGTTTGTTGCCAACACCCGCTGAAAGGAGGGCTGGGCATGCCGTGGTTGATGATGCGCAGACATGCGCTGAGACTGCGACATCTCCGGCTCTACGTAGACGACGGTGAGCAGGTGTGGTCGCCGTTTGTGCGACGCGCTTTCCCGCAGCTCGTCTCCATGACCGAGCTGCAGTCGTGGATCAAAAAGAGGCCGAGGAATGGCGAATGGCACCGTGAGTGTCGCGTTGCTCTGCAACAACTTTGCCGTCCCGGGTCGACCTTGAGCGGCTGCATCACAACGAAGTCATTCTATAGGGGATTAGTGGAGGGCAGGTACGACGACGATCTCGGGGCGAACCTGGGCGTCGACGAGGAATACCTGACCCGCCTGTTCAGGACGACTTTCGGGCCGGGACCTATGGACAACTTCCAGAGATCCCTGGCCTGGCAGTGTTACCGAGAGGCGCTACCCGTTCGGGATAAGCTCTATAGACACGGCTCGCGAAATGCGGGGCCGACCTGCCCGAGATGCGGTCAGAGCGATGAAACCGTTCTGCACGCACTCGTGCAGTGTCCAACCATTTCGGAGCTGTGGGCTTATGTCGAACGACTGCTGTCGCGTGTGGGACGAGTCGGTTTATCAACCGAGTCTATCGTCAATATCGTCACGCCTCCTTCCTTTAAACGGGAAGGAAGAGCTGTATTTATCGTACTTGTGGCTATGGCCAAAGAATGCATCTGGTGGACGCGTCTGAAAGGATTAGAGACAAATACTTTCCTCTCTGGTCAATCTCTCATCAACTTTTTCAAGTATCACTTGAAAAGGAAGGTGAGAGTAGAGAGGCAAGTGTTGTCTAGCAAATGTTTCGAAAAAAGATGGATACATGTAGCAAGAATGGCACGTATAAATGACGAAGCCACCTTGACCATGATTCTATAAAACGTTTTAAAATTTTGTAAACAGAGAAATTTTATTTAACAAACTGTGACGCTAAAGACCGAGGTTACCGTGGTCTTTTCGTAGGTTTTTCTTTCCACGGATAACCTCCCCATTTATTGGGAATTTTTTGTATTATTTCGTATTTTTTGTAAATACCCCAAACGTTTTGCGATGTTTTTTTTTTTTTTTTTTTTTTTTTTTTTTTTTTCTTTTCATCGTTGTCCCCACTTTTGTTTTTTTTTCTGCTTTGATTTCGACCCCCTCGAAAAGAAAAACTCTACATTTGTATTTTGTCCCCTCTGTGTTGAGCCCTGTGTGGCTAATAAAGAAACCTATCTATCTATCTATCTATCTGTCTGTCTATCTATCTATCTATCTATCTATCTCTTCTCACGGACGTGCTGTCACATCGGCTGCGAAGGTAAACGTTTATTTGACCTTTTACTGTCCACATTTTGTTGGAATTTTTAAATAATTTTGTTGCGAAGCACCTAGGCTTCATTTGTGTGTATTTTCAAGGGCAGGAATTGACCCCCAGGGGCAGTTTCGGCCCTAGCAAAATACAAAAATTTCCTTCTTGACATTTGAAAAATGTCGAGAAACATAATTTTGGAACGCTTGTCTTGTTCTTTTGACAAGCATTTCCCGAGGCTTCAGATGCCAGAAGAGAAAAAAGAACAGAATAGCGCGTGCTCATGCAGTGACACGAACGCAGTTGCTATAAACGTCACAAAGACTGTGAGTACAGCTACTAACAGCCCTCTCACCACCACCACCACCACCACCACCACCAACACCAACAACAAAAACAAAACTGTAACCAAGGTTACAAAACCATGCGTGAAAACCGTCACAAATGTCTCTGACGTAAGCACCACTGCTGCTGACGCCATCATCACCACCACCAACGACAACAACAACAACAACAACAACAACAGCAACAACGACAACAACAACAACAACAGCAACAACAAGGAAGTAAAGTTATCGGCCGTCAGCAATGACACCATCACCTGTTCAACAAACTCTGCTGCCACTACCACCACCTTTGAACCAGGCAGTACATACACCAACATAAACAAAAATATCCAGAAGAACATGTCCGCCAGCACAACAAAAACAAATTTCGCAAATGCTCTAAAGGAAAAAAGAACAACAGTGACATTCACACAAAAACAAATAAAAGACACAAAATCCCTTCTTACGAAAGAAGGAGATGATGTCAGAATAAACATCCCAAAAGATATTATAGAAATGAAAAACAAAAAGTGCATCATTTATAAACTGGTAAACACAAAAACCAGACGTGTAGAAAATGTTAGCACAGATAAAATTGAAGTTTGTCTTAGAAAAATTTGGCCTTATCAGAATCATGTCACCTGGGGAAGGAAATTTGGAACGGTGCAAGTAAGGTTTCTGGATGAAAATTTAGCTAAACAATTTTCGACACTCTCTCTCCGCACAGATGACTTGGTAATGATACCGAGTTATCTAGGACAGAGAGTGACCAAAGTTATGATAAAAAATGTGCCATCGGAGGTGGACACCCAATGGCTGATATCGGCCGTGTGCCTGGAAATGGAGGAGGCAAATATTTTGGAGATTACGGTCGGAGAGGAAAAGAACTGGGGAGGGAAAAATCTGGAAATCCTTCTCCACATCACGGAGGAGGCTTCACAGAAAATTCCTCCAAACATTAGATTGGCAGAGGACCACAAGCTGTATGTGGTGGTAGAGGGCAGGCGACCTCGCTGTTACCTATGCAACAGCGAAGCACATCTGAAAAAGGACTGCCCTCTGGCCGCTAAACAAAAACAACAACAACAACAACAACAACAACAACAACAACAGAAGCAACTACCAAATACCCCCAACAGAAAAACCTTACTACCAACACCACCAGCAACGCAAAAAACAACAACAGAAATATCAGCAATAACCACAACAGAAAAGACAACAGAAACTGCAAAAACAGAAGAAAAAAAAGAAAATTCCAAGACTGCCTCTCCCTCCCCCATATCACATACACCACACACAAATAACAATCAGCCAACATCAATAAAAACAGCAACACAAACATTCACAGAAACACACACAGACGCACAAAATTTGCCGTTACCTCTTTCTGACTCCTCAGATCTCCCATCATCCGATGAAGAGAGTGGGGAGGAGTGGAAAATAGCTACGAAAGGAAAGAGGAAGCGCAGTAAGAAGAAAACAAAACAAAATGCAAACACAAACAAAGCAGGGAGATTCACATCTCCCGAAAATACTACTAACACCAATAGTAATATAAAAAAAACAATGCTAACAGCAATAGACAGTACAAACACAGAGTTGATGAATTACATCAACTCTAAAACAAACATCACAAATAACGATATCAAAACCAACAACCACCCACGTACAACACCGCCAAAACACATTAAAATTATTCATGTAACACCAGCATTACACAACACAATAAAATCCCTCTACCCCAACTCGGTAGGGGGATTCCAGAAATATTTGTGCAAGAAATTGTACAATAGCCTCCTTGGTGAAAAATCCAAGGAGGAAACAAAACTTTCTAACGGCAAGTAACACTCTGTTCTTTTGTTTTGTGCTTTAAAGCACACGTATAAATAGAATCATGGTGAAGATTGGTTGTGTGAATGTGCGTGGCTTAGGGTCCCCTTGGAAACAAGGGTACCTCTTAAATGACATCAAGTCACACAATTTGGATATCATAGCCATTAGTGAGACCAGACTCCATGAACCGCGGGCCCTAAAGTCCATGTTTGGCGGACAGTTTAACATTTATTTTTCTCCCTGTCTGCCGAGGATGGGCGGTAGTGGCACGGCGGTTCTTTTTCGCAAGAGTCTGGATCTCCAAGTAAAGACGATATTTACGGACCCGGAGGGTAGACTGGTTGTCCTAGATGTGGACGGCAGCGATGGAGGCGCTTTTCGGTTGCTGGCAGTTTATGTGCCTCCTTTAACAGGTCGGTCAGACTTCTTTCGACGTCTAGAAGTATTCCTGGGAACGTCTCGTCCCTTACTTTTAGTGGGGGATTGGAATGCTACCTTGGACACGCATCTAGACTACGTGGGGAGTGACAAAAGTAGAAGGGGATGCAAAGGCCTCATAGACCTGCTCAGACGCTTCCAGTTGTCTGACAGGTACCGACTCGACCACCCAAATGTGCCAACGTGGACTTGGAGCAACCGCATTGGGTCGTCGAGATCGTATCTAGATAGGATAGTGTGTAGGACAAGAGATAGAGATAGTTTAGGATGTCCACAGTTCCACATAGTCAGCTACACGGATCACAAACTTGTGACGTGTACGCTAGACTTAGATAAGGCACATAGGCAGGGTCCCGGTTACTGGAAACTAAACGCGTCTTTCCCATCGAGACAGGTTTTCAGAGACCGGATTAGCACGTTAGTAAAGAGGGCTTTGACGGGAGCCATCGTCAACAACAAATGGTGGTTTGCCCTCAAGAGAGCAGTGAGGGCGGAAGCAATAAGGTATAGCAGGGCACTAGCTGTAGAGAGGAACAGAGAAGAGGGGGAGCTAGTGATAAAGTTAGAAGAGGCATTGCGAAGTGGCATCGCATCCGACGTTTTAGCGGCGAGGTTGGCCCTCGACCAACACTTCAATGCTAAACACGAAGGGTGTGCTGTCAGGGCAAGGATGCGTGCTCTGAGGAATGAAGGTGTTGGAGCCGCACGAGAGGCCCGGGTGGCGGAGGCGCAGCGGGGTAACAGAGCCACCATCCGGTCTCTGGTAGACGAACAGGGGCGCGAATTGCTCGAGCCGAGCAAGATGTGCGAGGCGTTTCAGCGGCATTTTGCCCGACTGTTCGGGAGGAGTGGCGAGCGAGAAGGCAGGGTGGATTTTAGTGCCTACCTGCACAGCTTGCCACGACTCTCGGCAAGAGAGGCGGAGTGCTGCGAAGGGGTCATCACGGCGGAGGAGGTGAGGGACGCGATGGCGGGTTGCTCGACGGACAAATCTCCGGGTTTGGATGGTCTGCCCTACGAGCTTTACAACTGTATGCCAGACTTGTTTGGAGAAGTCTTGGCGGTCGTGTACTGCAACTGGCAGCAGAACGGGAGCATTCCCGGTTTTGTGAGCCGAGGAGCGGTAACGCTGCTGAAGAAAGATCCAAACAAGGGGGACGCCATAGATAACTTTAGGCCCATCACTCTGCTCAATGCAGACATGAAAATTTTGGCCAAGGTGTTAGCCAAGCGGTTGGCGCTTGTCATCGAGAAACTGGTCGGCACGGAGCAGACGTGCGCCGTGCCGGGCCGGAGCATCCATGACAACCTCCATCTGATGCGCTACATCATAGAGAGGGTAGTTAAGGAACCTGGCATGGGTGGGGCCCTGATCAATTTGGATCAATCGAAAGCTTTCGATAGGGTAGACCATCGATACTTGGAGGCCGTCCTCGAAGCGGCCGGCTTCGGTCCCGTTTTCCGCGGCTGGATGGCTGCCTTGTACACAGGCATCCGTTCGGTTGTTCGCGTCAATGGACGTCTATCGGGACCCTTCGACATTGCACGTTCGGTTCGTCAGGGATGCCCCCTGTCGCCGCTCCTGTACGTATTGACTCTCGAGCCACTACTGCGGAAGCTGGCGACGCTGAGGGGCATCCCGCGAGAACTGGGGTGCGGGACGAGCGTGTCGGCATACGCGGACGACGTCACCGTCATAGCGTCTAGCCACGAGCACATCGAGCTTGTCGGCGAGACGCTGAAAGACTACGAAGCGGTGACGGGAGCGAAAATCAACCGGGATAAGTCGGTGGGTTTGCTGCTCGGCACCTGGAGAAGCAAGCCCATACCGTCCGGCAGCGCCTCAGTAGTGGGACGCTGGACGGACGGTCCGGTCAAGTTGCTCGGAGTCTGGTTCGGTCCGGACCTGCAAACGGAGAAGAACTGGGACGAGATAACGAGTAGGGTGGCCACTCTCTGCCGGCAATGGTCCGAGAGGAAGCTGTCCCTAAAAGGTCGGGCGGAGGTGGCGAACGCGTACATCGCGTCCGTCATCGAATACCGCCTGACCGTCGTGCCTTGTCCCGATCGCGCCATCACCGAAATGGAGCGCATCCTCTTCCGCCTTTTGTGGAAAGGAAGCGTTCCGATGGTGAGGCGATCCGTTTGTTGCCAACACCCGCTGAAAGGAGGGCTGGGCATGCCGTGGTTGATGATGCGCAGACATGCGCTGAGACTGCGACATCTCCGGCTCTACGTAGACGACGGTGAGCAGGTGTGGTCGCCGTTTGTGCGACGCGCTTTCCCGCAGCTCGTCTCCATGACCGAGCTGCAGTCGTGGATCAAAAAGAGGCCGAGGAATGGCGAATGGCACCGTGAGTGTCGCGTTGCTCTGCAACAACTTTGCCGTCCCGGGTCGACCTTGAGCGGCTGCATCACAACGAAGTCATTCTATAGGGGATTAGTGGAGGGCAGGTACGACGACGATCTCGGGGCGAACCTGGGCGTCGACGAGGAATACCTGACCCGCCTGTTCAGGACGACTTTCGGGCCGGGACCTATGGACAACTTCCAGAGATCCCTGGCCTGGCAGTGTTACCGAGAGGCGCTACCCGTTCGGGATAAGCTCTATAGACACGGCTCGCGAAATGTGGGGCCGACCTGCCCGAGATGCGGTCAGAGCGATGAAACCGTTCTGCACGCACTCGTGCAGTGTCCAACCATTTCGGAGCTGTGGGCTTATGTCGAACGACTGCTGTCGCGTGTGGGACGAGTCGGTTTATCAACCGAGTCTATCGTCAATATCGTCACGCCTCCTTCCTTTAAACGGGAAGGAAGAGCTGTATTTATCGTACTTGTGGCTATGGCCAAAGAATGCATCTGGTGGACGCGTCTGAAAGGATTAGAGACAAATACTTTCCTCTCTGGTCAATCTCTCATCAACTTTTTCAAGTATCACTTGAAAAGGAAGGTGAGAGTAGAGAGGCAAGTGTTGTCTAGCAAATGTTTCGAAAAAAGATGGATACATGTAGCAAGAATGGCACGTATAAATGACGAAGCCACCTTGACCATGATTCTATAAAACGTTTTAAAATTTTGTAAACAGAGAAATTTTATTTAACAAACTGTGACGCTAAAGACCGAGGTTACCGTGGTCTTTTCGTAGGTTTTTCTTTCCACGGATAACCTCCCCATTTATTGGGAATTTTTTGTATTTTTCGTATTTTTTGTAAATACCCCAAACGTTTTGCGATGTTTTTTTTTTTTTTTTTTTTTTTTTTTTTTTTTTCATCGTTGTCCCCACTTTTGTTTTTTTTCTGCTTTGCTTTCGACCCCTCGAAAAGAAAAACTCTACATTTGTATTTTGTCCCCTCTGTGTTGAGCCCTGTGTGGCTAATAAAGAAACCTATCTATCTATCTAGCTAGCTAGCTGCACACACATATATACACATATTCATACACACACATACTTTTTTTTTATAGATATCAGTGAAGCTCGAGGTAGATAATGTTATAAATAAAATGGTGCAAAGATTAGGTTAAAAAACCCATTTCATAGAAGGTTGCCCATGGGGCACGAACCTACATTTTCTGTAAACATGAAGCTGCTTCGAGTTTCACCGTTGCAAAAAAAAAAGAAGAAAAAAGAAAAAAAGTAGGCATTATTTCACGTTCCCTCGAAGTTTCTACATTCATGTGACGTCAGCACACTCGCACGTACACATGCACGCATGCGCGCAGACGCACACATAAACACACACGCACACATACACTCGCACACATTCATGTATGTATAAATTTTTGGCGGGGAACGGTGAACCTTCATACAGGGAAAGCAATAAATACTAGCACGTGAATATTGGTTAAAAAAAAAAAAAACTTTTTGATGGAACAAATCAAAGGTTGCCACATCTTCTGTAAGCATGACACTGCTTCGAGTTTCCACCGCTCAAAAATGATTAAAGAAAGAAATTATTTCACGCTCTTTCGTAGTTTCTAATTTTTTTTGTGTGTGATTATTGCATTGACCATGACAGAGAAAGTAGTCATGGCGATACCTACTCAGAGGCCAGCTTAACTAATTCGCTAATCTAGTTTCTGCTGTGAGAATGTGTGTGTGTATGTGTGTGTGTGTGTGTGTGTGTGTGTGTGTGTGTGTGTGT
>NC_142928.1:73917763-73940263 GCF_046866305.1 Octopus bimaculoides | reverse complement strand
ATATATATGTGAATATATATATGTATATATATATGCGCATACATATATGTGTATGTAAATACATACATACATACAAATGCACACACAAACACACATCGCACGCACACACACACACACACATATATACATATAAATATACATATATATATGTATGCAAATATATACATTTACCGGGCGGATGTACGCATATATATATATATATATATATATATATATATATATATATATATATATATATATATATATATATATATAAATGAGAATGTCTGTCTGTCTGTCTGTCTGTGTGAATTCCTAAAACTCGAGAACTACGCAACCAATTACATTCAAATTTTACACATGCCTTACTTAGCGTTCCAGTTGTGTTTTAGTCAAAAAAAAATTATTAACTTCTTGCAGAGTTCGAGCACACGGCAACATAATATATCCTCCACTATTTAAGTATTACGTGTCAAAAGTGAAACAAAAACACTCATGTCAAATACTTTCACTTTAAAAATGAAACTATTCCACTAACTGAAACAATCTCATTTCGATACTGTAGTGACAGATACTTTCACAGAGAGAGAAAGAGAGAGACAGAAAGAGAGAGAGAGAGAGAGAGAGAGAGAGAGAGAGAGAGAGAGAGAGAGAGAGATGTATATGTATACATATACATGTACATGTACACCATTTCGATACTGTAATGACAGATACTTTCAGAGAGAGAGAGAGAGAGAAAGAGAGAGAAAGAGAGAGAGAGAGAGAGAGATGTATATGTATACATATAGATGTACACGTATATGTATATATATATAGATCTATACATACATGTATATGTATACATATGTGTAGATGTATATATATATATATAGATGTACATGTAATATGTACACATATATACATATATACATGCATACAGATATCTATACATATATACACCCATCACACACACATGCACATGCACACAAACACACACATTAGTCATTTGTTTTCTTATCCAAAACTACGTCAAAAGTACTGAATGGGTCTTTATGAAATTTGGAAATTATATTCTTTGCATAACGGCCATAACTCCCATGAAAATTCATATATTTTTGATGTTGATGAAATTTTAACCCGAACATAACAGATGAGCATTATTTAGAAAATGATGTCACACGTTATCGAGGCTACCATTCTTTCTGGATGTGCAAAAGGGGATGACGTCTTTATTCCAAGAATTCCTCTTACTCCATCAGGAGCAGACATTCCTTTTACATTCAGAAGACTACAATTCCCCCTTCGTGTGACTTTTGCCATGTCCATAAACAAATATCAGGGTCAAACACTGTCTGTAGCTGGTCTTCTCTTGGAGGAGCCCTGCTTCTCACATGGACAACTGTATGTTGGCTGCTCAAGAGTGGGCAGCAACAAAAAACCTATTTGTATATGCTCCACAAGGGAAAACAAGGAACATAGTTTACAATGAGGTGTTATAATCACAACAGCAAGAAAGTATGTACATGATCACCTTCTTTTACGAAACTTCATTGACTTTCATATATTTATATTGATATACATATATATACGTGTGTTTGGGTGCCTGTGTGTATATACATCTCTATATATAAAGATAATGCGTAGTCTAGACGGCGTTTTTAGATTTCATTATTCTCTTTAACCCGGGCAACGCCGGGTATTTCTGCTAGTATATATATTTGACCGTTGACTGAACACTATTCAATTTTTTTTCTCCGTGTTTTTCTCCTTGTCTCCGTATTCTTTCTGTTGAAGAGCGTAGCTCGAAACGTCAAAGACTTTCCGTATTCCCGAGCGTCATACTAATATATACTTTTGTTATTTACACCACCTGTCCTCGTCTGTTGTTATTATTTGTATATTCTCCCATATATATATATATATATATATATATATATATATATATATATATATATGTATGTATGTATTGGGTTATATTTTACTGAATCTTCACATATCGTTTCTTTTAGTCTCCCGATTGTAAACGACAGAAGATCGAAAATACGAAATCCACAAAGCAATTAATGAAGTGGAAATTGTAATGTACGGAATGCCCTGTGTTAATTTTTAAAAAATACTTGTAATTCTTTTTTTTCTTCAGGAAAAGAAAGCCTTGCAGCTTTGTTTACACTTAACTAAGTATCTATGTATGTGTATACACACACGTATACTACACCCATATACTTGTATAAAAATAAATGCCAAAACGAATTTCTGTGTGTCAGTGTGTCACACTTTGACCCTCCTCTCTCACTATTCAATCACATTTCTACTATTCCTCAGGATGGGGTGAAAGTAATAGTAATCATAGAGACGGTGAGGGCGGGAGTAGATTGACAGTTATGATGATAATGGGGTGATAGTAATAGTATAAGCTGTAGTTGTGATAGAGGCGGGGGCGACGGTGATGATGGTGGTGGTGGTGGTGATTGTGGTGGTGGTGGTGGTTGTGGTGGTGGTGGTGGTGGTGGTAGCCGAGTCAGTCAGAGATGACGGTGATAATAAGTGATGTTAAGGACAGTGGTAATGGTGGTGGAGAGGAAGGCGGCGAAATTAAACGTATTGATGGTGGTGGCGTGAGAAATCTGAATGGTGTGTGTATGATAGTTGTGGTGGTGATGGTGGTGGCACTGGTGATGGTGATGGTTGAAAACAATCAACAGAAGCGAGAGAGAGAGAGAGAGAGAGAGAGAGAGAGAAATATTAGACAGAAAAAATTGTACTGACCCCTGAATGGGAAGACAAAAAAATGTTTATCGTGCAGCTTTGCAATAAGTTTCAAGTCGACAAATTATATAATTGTTTTGATGAAAATTGTTTTATTGCTTGAAAAATATTGGTTAAGTTTAATAAAATCTAATAGTCACGCAATGCATGAAATGTCATTTTTGGGCCCAAGGCCCAACGAGGAGTCTTCCACAGAAGCTAGCTTAAAAGTCGCCCTGTCGGGCGGCCTTTAGGCTAGTGCATGCATACATACATACATACATACATACATACATACATACATTTACATGTGTGTGTGTGCCTGTGGGATGGGGTATACAGTGAGATAAATTAGAAACTTAGGAAATTCGGGCGAATATTTTAGTCAGCACTCCATGCGAAATCCTGGTGAACAGAATGTAATGAAAGGAAACCAAAATCCGTATTCTTTTAACCTACAAGGCTTCCTATATAAATTGTATATCCAAGAAAATTTCCCAGTTAAGCAGGTGATGCCTTTATCACCGAGTATAATATTAGGTCGTCAAGTCTGAAATTTGTTGTAAGGTATATGGTAAAATTTGACAGTTGCTCATTTTGCTCCATTATTATATTTTGACAATCTTTATTTTTTTGTTAGAAAGCTGACACATCGATTTCTTTATTCTAACTCATTTTGCGCTTTATAAAGTATTTATAAATCACTCTTTGCTATTTTTGTTCCGAAATGGACAAGTCGGAAATTCGTATAGTTTTGAAATATGAGTTCTTTCTTGGAAATACAGCATCACAGACAGCTCGTATTATTAATGGAACATTTCATTCTTTTATTACACAGCAGAGAGTATCAAATTGGTTTGCAAAATTTCGTTCTTGTAATTTTGACCTCATAAATGAGCAACGCTATCGACCAGAAACAAAGGTGGATAATGACGAACTGAAAGCCACTATCGAGTCAGATCCATCTCAAAGTGTTTGTGAATTATCGTTGTTGTTTGGTGTTAGCAAGCAAACAATATTGACTCACCGTGTTCAAATCGGTAAAGTGAAATAGTTGGATAATAGGTTCTACGTGAACTCAATGAAAATCAGAAGCAGTAACGTTTGGAAGCCTGCATTATGCTACTTTCTCGTCACAAAAATGAATCATTTTTTAATCGAATTGTAACATGTGATGAGAAATGGATCCAATACAACAACCGTAAACGTTCAGTACAATGGTTAGACAAAGGCGAGCCACCAAAATACAGTCCAAAAAGCAAAATTGGCGAAACTACAGGAGTTGGAGTTGGAAGTTCTCCATCATCCTCCATACTCACCTGATCTTTCCCCCACTGACTACCGCTTCTTCCAGAATTTGGATAACTTTTTGATAGGAAAAAAATTTAATTGCGACGATACTGTAAAACAGGTCTTCCAAGATCTTATTGACTTTAGATTGCCAGGCTTTTACAGTTTCGGGCTGGACATGCTACCCTTGAAATGGCAAAAGTGTATTGACAATATGGATGCATACTTTGATGAATAAAACTATTTCTTGTATTTATGAAACGTTAGCAAAGCTCTTTTTGCTTTTCTACAAATTTCATACTTGACGACCTAATAGTAAACGAACAACGGAATGGTGACGATGGTATTACATATTTTTATTAAACAGTTACGGTCGTTTCAAAAGGTAGCGGAACCATTTCAGTATTTCACACGTTGGTTTATGCATATAAAAATTATGTAAATCCATACAATAACCAATGAGCATAATACTAGGGAGAAATAGAAAAATATATTAATAACTTCTCGAAAAACTTAGGATTTTCTATCAGCTAACTTTCTACATGTAATATTGAAATTAAATACTGGAATTTATCATCCGTATGACAAACCCAATGAAAACTTACAATACTCTAATTACAATTCCAACCGTCCAAGTGCTGTAATTAAACCTATTATTAGAAGTATTTCATCAAGCCTTTCTCATAGCGAGGATATTTTCTCTCAGAAGCTTTAGTTAGAGCCTGATACATTGAAAAGATACATTATATTCCTGGGGACAGTACTGGGAAAATACCTAAAGACAGACGACTATACTCACGAGAACATAGTCTTATTGATAAATATCAAGGTAATATTAATTCTTGAAATAGTATCGTAATGTAATGATAGCATAATAATTTATTATTGTAATGATAAAAATATTGTATTTAATTACAATAATAATTAATTTTTGAAATAAATGTGAGAATGCTTTCCTTGTAGATGCATGTTCGTATGTTTTTACGCACAAAATAAGAGTTCAGCCAAGAAATGTGATGCGATAAAATCATTGAATAAAAAAAAAAATCATTCCTAAATAAGAGTCATTTCTATCAACTCCCTCCAGGGTCGATGCAATAAGAAAGACATATATTCTGTATATTCGCAGAAAAATCAATTAGTCATTGAGTCATTGTTACTTGCTATATTGTTATAAATATTCAAGGAAAATATTCTTTGCAATGAGCATGTTTATTCAACCAACCTAAGACCCTAGTTACTTAAACATTCTCTTTCTAAGATTTCATTAATAAACTGTTAACAGCGGGTTATTCTTCATTTTTATTAATAGCAAGTGGTGGAAAACATGATATTTTAATTTTCTTGTGACACATTCCTAGTGATAATAGCTGTTCAGTTTTCTCCGAGTCAGGTTTCTGTCAGACTATGATGTCATTGTAATTTAGAGGTAGTATCCATCTCAGCTATCTTTAATGTATTGTTAGGCAACTCATACATAGTGGTTTGGAAATACGTTTCGAAATATGGCTTTATTAATTTAATCAAATTTCTTCTCGTAATTTATACAGGCCATATTCTTCTGAGTGGCCATTAAAGATATATGATGAATTTTAAGATAAGGGAAAAGAAAATGAAGCAACACTTGCCACTAATATATGTATTATATTCAATAAACGTCTCTGTCTATAGCCCTCCTCAGTTCATGTATTTCTTCTCTCATTAAGAACGCTCACATAATCTAATTTCTCGGTTATTAATTCACATTATATACCGAATAGTAACTGTTTGGTAATGGACCTATCACTATCGAGCAGCTACTGCTGTATACTACAGAGAAATCGCTCTTTGAATACTATGGTTTAGCTTCCACCTTTACTTTTTACTTGTTTCAGCCATCGGTCAGCGGCAATGCTGGGGCACCGCCTTGAAGGTTTTAGTCGAATAAATCGAGCCCTCAGTACTTATTTTTAAAGTCTGTAATTAATTATATCGTTCTCTTTTGCAGAATGACCAAGTTGTTGGGACGTAAACAAACCGACACTGATTTTCAGGCTGTGGGAGGAAGGGATGGCAAACATTGCTACAAAGACATGCATATATGCACACAGACACTGTTTAAATATTTAGTTTCACTTATGCTAAATTTCAATGACTTCCAGCCATGACATAGCTTCAATTGGCTTAACTTGCGTACAGACACTAAATGGAGACAAAGACACACACAGTGATAACATATCTTGACTACTGAAACAAGCTTTACTTACTTATTAAAATACATGAAACAATGAAGAAAAAATATTTTACCACCTTTTAATTCTGAATATTCTGAATATGTGCGTTGTTTCTTCTTTTTATTTTTCGAGTCCGCTGGACTCTATTCTACTGGAATCTATTCAGCTGGACTCTATTCTTGAAGTTATAAAAATGTAGAAATGTAGAGAAATAGTATACAATAATCCTTCGCCGTATCGCTGTTCACCTATCGCGGTTTATTATTTTTAGACTTAAGTTAGTTCCTCCGTGGTGTTGTTTTGCATTTATAATAAAATAAATAAACACATTATAAAAGTTATAGAAGAAAATATACAGTTCAGTATTGTTTCTACTTCGCGGATTTTCACCTATCGCGGAGTGCTTTGGAACGTAACACCCGCGATAGTCGAAGGATTACTGCAATACAGAGATGCAAGTGAAAAGACTTATGATACTATTCTTCTTCATTAAAAGGAAAGGTTAAGACTATTCTGTTGGTATTAAATTTTGGCACAAAGCCAGAATTTTGGGGGAAGGGGCTAAATCGACTAGATCTATCCCAGTGCTTAACTGGTACTTATTTTATCGACCCAAAACGATGAAAGGCAGAGATGACTTCAGTAGAATTTGAACTCAGAACGGGCAAAATGCTGCTAACGATTCTGCCAGCTCACCAAATATATTAAATAAGACATTATATATGCAAGATAAAAAAAGCTTTATCAGAACAAACTTCAGAGCAATGGGAAAAAAAGGATATTAGCAGAGGACAAATAAAACTGATTTTTTTATGTTTACCAAAAAGTGCTGAGGACAAGTTTGAACATATGTGAGCTTTATTTAGCAATGGACGTAGAAGCATTGCCTCACATGTTTGTTGAGAGGTTAACAGAACGAATTTCTAAGTAAATACACAAATAACATGGCTTAGTACTTAGGTAATAAGTTCGATTACCAGACCGGACTGTGTGTTATATCCTTGAGCTAGACACTTTATTTTCAAGTTGCTCCAGTTCACTCAGCTGTAGAAATGAGCTGCAACTTCACTGGCGCCAAGCTGTATCAAACTTTGCCTGTTCCTTGGATAAAATCGTTGGCGTTGGATAAAATCGTTGGCGTTGGATAACATCGGTGCCTGTTCCTTGGATAACATCAGTGGTGTATGTACAGGCGACTGTACATATGCCACAATCATACCCGGACTTGTGCCACGGAATATAACTTTCTAGGTGCAATCCCATGGTCATTCATAACTGAAGGAGGTCTTTACCTTTACATATGAATATATTTTTGTTTAAAAATGTAAATGACTTTTAGTTTCATAGAATGAAATCAAGATTATTGATATTAACTTTAGATAAGAAATACCAGTCATGGTTATGAAGCAAATTATAATGAAAAACTATATGACAGTAGTAACATCAATGCTGTGAGAATTTGGGAGGCCATATCTGTCGGTAGCAATAAAATATTCGTTTCAAATTTTGGCACGAGGCCAGCAGGTTTAGGAGAGAGGCTAATTCGATTAACTCGATGCCACTGTTCAATTGGCACTTATTTTATCGACCCAGAAAGGATGAAAAGCAAAGTCGACCTCTAAGGAATTTGAACTCAAAGCGTGAAGACGGACGAAATGCCGCTAAGCATTTTGCCCGGCGTGCTAACAATTCTGCCAGTTCACCGTCTTCGGCAACAGTAAAATATTGAGAATAAAAAGTAGTCAGTGAGCCTGTTGAGTGTTGGGGGTCAGTATCCAAGAAAACCACAGAAATGTTCATCAGAATGTCCTTATTAATCCATAATTAATGAAAACAAATCTTTAAACATTGAAGACTATTAACATATTTATCAATGGTTCTATCTGCTATAAAAATTTAAACCAACAGAGGAAAGTTATTTTTACACCACACCAAGTCATAGATATACGTCATAAAAATATGAAAAAATATATTATATACGCTAAGAAATATCAAGGTGCTCGTAGCAGAGAAAAAGCAAAAAAAAAAACAAAAAAAAACAAAAAAAACAAGGAGGTTCCATCCATTAAGGCAGTGTTGTGTACCACAAACTCCAAAATGTACCGCAAACCTGGAAACATTGAATACCATAAGCGTCTGGAATGTGACTCTTCCTGATTTCCTTGTACTTCTTTTCAGTATGTTATATAAGAATAAATATGTTATAAATTGATTTGATACCTGGTGACTACCTGTTTATGCTTTCATTCCTATATATATATATATATATATATATATATATATATATATATATATATATATATATATATACAAGGTTATACACACAAGTTTTCTGTCTAATTGCAACACGTTTTCTATTTAATGAATGGGCCCTCGTGACCAATAAAAAGGATTCTAATCATTATTAAATCAATATAATATAATACTTCATACGCAATCTCACTATATTAATATCCTGTAGAGAATATTTCTTTTCAATGAGTTTGATTGGAAACTCTACACCAGAGCTAAAAGTTATTGTTAAAACTACTACTACTACTACTACTACTACTACTACTACTACTACTACTGATTGTTAGAAATAATTTTTATTATACTGTCTCTTAGTATGGCAGTGAGCTGACAGAATCGTAAGAGCGTTGTTAAAAATGCTGTATAGTTTTTATTCCGACTCCTTGCATCCTGAATTCAAATGTTCCTGATTTTAACGTTGCCTTTTCACCCGTTCGGAGTCGATAAAATAAAGTACCAGTTAAGTACTGTAGCTGATGATAACGACTAACCCAATAAACTTCAAAATTGTTGGCCTTGTTCCTAAATCGGAAACTATTACGCTCCCTTAGTAGCTAGGCTGGATGCCTAGTATATGTCGAATAACAGAAATGGGACTCGTGATAATTATGGTTTTCAGAGGATTTTAGGGACGTAAGTAAACAAAATTTAACAAGGGTTAAATCTGACGAAATTTCTCTGCTCTTCAGCGCCATTTACTTCACTAAAACAACCAAAACAGTGAAAGCAAATCAGCTGCATCTTCAATAAAGCTGGTAACTATATTAAAAGTAGGGAAGAAGTATCCAAGGCATTTCAATTTGCTTTGATGAATTTTCACGCCACGTTCGGTTTGCTCCTAAGTACTCTGCTACAGCCGCTGCATCTTCTTTGCGCTTCACCCTCCTGTCTTGCTGACTCCAATTTCATATCCAATTTCGTATTCTGAAAATTCCAGACATCTGAAAAAAAAAACCCATCAACGAAATAGGCACAGTAGCTGAAGCCAGCTCAACATGGTTATGGTTAATAAGAGACCGCAAGTGGAATCCTTCCGTAGGCGAAAAAAGACTAGTTCAGTCCTCACCGCCCCACTCGGGTGAAGCATACAGACTGTTTGTGACCCTGCGATATCTGCTTACAATACAGGTTTCCAGCATTGCAATAAATTTAAAAGAGCTTGCAAAATCTCTGAGTAGCTCCTGTAGTTTCTACGTAGGGAAAAGCATCTCTGATGTTTATTTCACTTATTTCACTTTCAGCGCAAAGATAGTGGAGGTTGTTAAGATCATAGCACTTTTAAAAATTAACAACAGTTAAGTAAATGAAACTTTGTAACACAAAAATTTCAGTTCGATCTAATCTATATTCTCGGCGTATTCTTTTGTGTACTCATTTAAATAAATAGCTTGGGTCATATAAAATACATTCCATGATGAAAGAATATTTCAGTGCATTGCTCAGTCATGGAATAATACTGGGCCTCCTTGGGAATAGGACCTCATAGAGAATATTCAAAAAGGTTATGTTTATAGATACTCCTTATTCAGTGTATATCGATAGCACTATGCTGAGAATATACACCATATATGCGATGGTTGCTTGTCAATAAATATATTTTATGGCAAATTGATGCTCGTACCACGATGACATTCGTCTCGATTTTAGAAATATGTTCCACAGCGAAATATTAACACCACTAGCCGCATTCAAAATTTGGTTGCTGCAGTAGAAATAAACTTGTAAAGATTGGCAATACTCAGCTGATACAAGAGACTGGACAGAAGGTATGTATTGATTTGAGACAATTGCCGGCGTTCACGACAACAGCTTATCGGTGTACATAATTGGGCACATAAAAATGATCACTTTTAGTAGTTTAGCAATATTTTTGCCTCCACCTTCGATGTTGATACCGTAGTGATGGATGTGTTGGAACAGACTCAACTATGTGATGTTAAAATGAAACACTTGAATGACGGTAATATTAAAAACACTCAAAGCACTAGAGTGAAGTTCATGCTCAGAACTGCAGTGTATGTCTATACGAACGTAACGTGCATCCTTATATTATACACAAAGACATGAGCTGAATAACTGATATAGTCATTCAACTCGCCAAAAACAGTAGCAAAATCTTCTCCGCCTCATACCCTTTCGTTTTAATAGAAGAGATTTATTCGATACTGTCATCCTAGAAGTTTAACAGTAAGACCCGGGTCATGTATATCGCGTACTGTTCCAGTATGCAATATGCCACAGGCCTTACTCGTACAAGACGAGACGGTCACGGATGGAAAGCTTATTGGTGTTCTCGACCAGCGTTGACCAAGGGCAAAAACAACAACAAAACAATACATTGCAGTAAAAATAGTCATTAAAATAGCTGAAATTTCTCAAAGAGTTTTTGGATATATCAATTCTAAAAAACTGTTTCTAAAATTATTAGAACCATAATTACTGTCATAGTAACAAGATCTCTTTTGACAAGACCCAAGGTCAATTTTTGCTTGAAGGGTTAACTGTATCTTTCAAGCTCCTAAGTTAGATAAGATAAAACCCATTAAGGTATTACTAGCAATTTAATTACCAATAACACATCCTTTTCTAATGGGCGTATTAAGCTGCTGAGGAAATTTTTATTCATTTATTGGAACTAATTTGAAAACTGATTTCGTCTCTCAGCTGAAAACTGATTTCAACTCACAGCTGAAGCAATTTCACCACAATTACATTGTTAGTTTCCTGAGAATAAACATAAATATTATATAATCTCATATTCCTCTTCTTTAAATATGGTAATATTGTGGTTTTGTAATAAACTATTATTTAATATTCGGTAGCAGGTATTTTAGGGAACCTGGTGAGAATCCTCTGAAGCGAATCCGACAAAAATATATGAATATCAAATCATGTTAATTATGCATGTTGTTTATATGTACACCGATATTCTTATCTGAGAAACTCTTATTTTTGATATAGGGTTTGTGATATCATTCAAATGATATGTCATATTTTAACCTCTTTCCTTTTATTTTCTATCTGACAGTCGCAGAATTTTTATTATTTGTAAAGCACGAAAATGCAAATCCACTTGAAGTTATATTTTTGGCAATTTATGCATAAGATACTCTCACCTATACACTCCACCCTTCATCTGCTGACGCGCACTTCACCGGTGAAAAGCATTTATGTTATCGATCCCAGTACTTACTTTTATCGATTTTGGAAACGTGAAATAAGCCTTAGTGAGATTTGAACTTAGAGTGTAAAGAAATCTAACCGGATTGCGCAAGTTAGGTTGTCTGTTCTGTCAACTCATTCACCACCCACTCATTGTTTATTATGCTAATCGATTTATTAATGTTTCTTTCTTTGAGGGCGGCGAGCTGGCAGAAACGTTAGCACGCCGGGCGAAATGCTTAGCTGTATTTCGTCTGTCTTTACGTTCTGAGTTCAAATTCCGCCGAGGTCGACTTCGCCTTTCATCCCTTCGGGGTCGATAAATTAAGTACCAGTTGCATACTGGGGTTGATCTAATCAACTGGTCCCCTCCCCCAAAATTTCTGGCCTTGTGCCTAGAGTAGAAAAGGATCTTTTGTCCGCCTGTACGTTCGACTTTACTACTTTTCACCCTTTCGGAGTCGATAAAATAGATACCAGTTAAACACTGGTGTTGATGTAATCGTCTTAACCCCTCCCCCAAAAATTGCTGGCCTTGTGTCAAAATCTGAAACCAATATTTGTTTCTTTGTCAGTCAGGCTGTTTTATTTTTGTTTGCTGAACGCTTTCGAGCTTCGTTCTATTTTCAGAACGCTTTAAATTTTATTTTAAAGAAGACAGATAATCAATTTTTCCTGATTCGTTGTGTTCTCGACGCAGCAATGTTCTCGTGGACAAGTCAGTCTACGAGTTAGACAATACATCTCATTAAGCCTCTGCCGACAGTTTTATTACGAACGATCCTCAGACATGCTTAAAGACATTATTATTATTATTGTGTTTGAAAAAATAATAATTTAAAAGAAATTGTAAACCTCCACATCAATTCCGTCTAATAAATTCATGACAAAGGCAAAAACCGCAGCTGGTGAGGAAAAGCTGTAATGGTAGCTTAAGGTTACATGTTGACACTGCATAATAGTGTAGCTGTTTGTCTTTTTGAAACGTAATGAAATATCACGAAGTCCTTATTAAAAATAAAATACGTTCACTTTAAAAAGAGCTGAAGAGAATACACTGACTTCGCGAAACACAATGAACACCGTAAATAAGCGATAAAATCTGCGAGGCAATGCGGCTTCAATTCTTGGTTGTGAGTGACCGGCTAACTTGTGTTTCGAGCATAAGTATGAACATTACAAGCGATTCAACAATCTA
Organism: Octopus bimaculoides; assembly: GCF_046866305.1. Taxonomy (NCBI): domain Eukaryota; kingdom Metazoa; phylum Mollusca; class Cephalopoda; order Octopoda; family Octopodidae; genus Octopus; species Octopus bimaculoides. The sequence goes on along the minus strand of NC_142928.1, from coordinate 73,927,402 downwards.
TTTCTACGTGTTTGTCTGTAGCTTGCTGGACGTGCTGTTATGGCAAAGAGAGGGAGAGAGAGAGAGAGATTATGTACTTCAGGGGAGAGAATCACTTGTTTTGTTTGTAGATTTTAAGTTGGAAAGTATTTTTTTTCTCTCGGTGGAAGGCAAGGAACGAGAAGAACACCTATATTTCATCATAAGATCTATTATTATTCATCCGTGTATGGTCCCATTTCGGCTTTATTAAGCTTCATCAGCACAGATTAATTCGAGTCATTAATTCTTTTTCTTATAATTTTGAAGTACTCTTGTATAAAACTATTGATTCCCTTGGTTCAAAGTCACAATTAAATTCTCATTGTCTATGGGAGACTAAAAAGTGATTCTTGAATCAGTTATTGCTCAATGTTTTTTTTTAGTTTAAATTTCACTTTATATCGTACTCAAAATACTTTCCATCAATTCCTTGCTCATCATTTGTAGAAGTGGTATATTTATTGATCCATCCATTTATTGACTGAAATTCAATAGAAACTTGATTATGCTCAGCTAGACTTTTAGCTTGCTGTTATACTTTGTCTAGGTGTGTTCTATTACAGATCATTCTTTTCAACCTTTTGTCATCGTATACCATCTCTGTCATATCACAATCTATTGTCTTAAAAAAAGGGTACATTGGTAATGTGATCCTAGATACACTGTATCTGTAAAATACTATCTGTAAAATAAAAAAGATAGTTTGTCACACGTGACTGACATTTTTATTCTAAATCTGATCGATCAAGGACGTCACACACACACATATACATGTATGTATGTACAAACACACACACACACACACACACACACACACACACACACACATATATATATATATATACAGAGAAAGAGAGAGAGAAGAGAGAGAGAGAGAGAGAGAGAGAGAGAGAGAGAGAGAGAGAGAGAGAGAGAGAGAAGCTAAAGTTGTTATTTGTTTTGTTAGTAATATAACAGGACAGAATTATTCATAAAAAGTAAATAATATTCCGTATACTTTTACTGGTTTCAGCAAGGATGTTGTGGCCATGCTGAGACAATTAAATAACTATTTATTACGCTGCCACTCGGCCACCAACTTATGTAAAAAGAGCTGAGGTCAGTGATTATTATCAACTGTAGCTGACAGATGTTCAGAACTATTTTTCCCAATAATATATCTTCAGACCTGCTGTGTTGGACGTTGTTAGCATTAATGGCACGCTGAACAGAAAAAAAAATCTGTACATTTGAATCGAACGATCTGTTAAAATATGTAGTCTATGTAATTCCTGACAAATCTATTTCATTTATGCTAGCTCTATATATGAGTACAGTGTACAAGAAATTACAATCAGCAGAGAACTATAAACGGCCATAGAAAAACATGATAATTATACCAATATGCAAAAGACTGTGTTGCAATCCCTGCATGCAATATAATGTGAAAGAATACATTGTTCTGTAAAAGAAAAAGCCTCCAACACGAGCAAAACCTATTTCTTTGTATTCACTGGGATATCAAAACCAATTCAGAATGATTTGTGCGACTAAGATGCAAATGTTCAAGATATCCTCCACTCAAAATTTAAATTATTGTTAGCATATTAAATGAAGCTCATTTCAAAAAGCTAATTTGGAAAATACAGGAAGCAGAGGGAGAAATAGTGATGGATAAAAAATCTCTATGAAATACAAGTAGGAGGTAAAGTACAGGGTTAGAAAACAAGATTGATGTAATTAAACAATTCCCGAATGTTGTTGAATAATGAATCAATACATTTATTTTCTACTTAGGAGGCGACGACTGAAGGAGCTCTTGGCGAATTGAATCTACAATAATATTTCTATTCTCGGTTGTATCCATTTTACTTCACTTACATTGTTAATGCCCACGAGAAAGGGAATTTACGACGTAAGTGGAAATGAAATTCCGCTATAAAGCTAAAGCGTTGTGTATAGTCAATAGAAATCAATAATGAGCATTACCATCTGCTGTAAAATATCTAATTATATTTTATGCATTCGTTAAGAATACATAAATGCTTCAGTTGCACGCTCAAACATTCGACATATAACTGGACGACAGTTGTAGAAATCTTATAACGCTTTGTATAATGATTTTCCTACTTCCTCGATGCAGACTTTTCTAATGATTTCCTTATCTAGTAACATGCAAATCAGTTTGAATGCCTCATCAAATACAAAGTGAAAGTCAAATGAAATGATAATTATTCACATGTAATTAAACGTTGTTGTTCACATATCACCTGCTTGATGATATAAGAATATATGCCATATGATTGATAGTATAGCTGTTGTTGTTGACGTGGCTATTCCTTTTATGCTTATTCTTGTTTTAAGTGGTCGTTTCTGTTAAAGTAGCACTGTTAACAGAGATTATAATGACTAATACTGATCTACGACCCCTGTGTATCAAATATATATTTGAATGATCTAAATTTATACACTGTTAATAGATTCATTAGTTCTCTTAATGTAGGAGGTCCAAACTTTATCAATCGCAAGATTCAAATTCAGGGCATATTATCAAATTATTTGTTGAATCAAAAGCTTAAGGTCAAAGGCCCACAGTCTCGCTTTTTATCAGACTTCTATATGATGTAGAACTAAAAAGCATCAAATTACCAATAGACACCTCTCTCTTTTGCATGTTTGTCTATCATAAATTTCAGGAACGAAAACTTTTGCGCATGTCGTTGAAATCTGTCGAAACGCGACACTAAAATCTAGTAAAATGCACTCCCAACTATATAATTAACAGAAACTCCCAATCATATTTACTTACAGTTATGTTGATTGTTTCCTTAAGTAAAGTATCGTTACTAGAAATACAACTCAATATTAGTGACGAAATTAAAAGCCCATGTATGCCAATATTACATGAATTCGAATTATCTACTCTGACTCACCGTTAATAACTAAATTTGAAAATAAATGTTTAATGCGACGAGCGAAAATTCAAAATTCTGAATTCAAAGGTTGCAACTCATATTCAGTTCCTGATAAATTAAAGGCCTTGTGCTTAGTCAGATTTACGAGATAAATAAAAAGAAAGAACAAGAGTAACTAGAGTTTGTATAAAACGATATATTTGGACGTGAAAGATAATTAAAGTTGATATTTTTATCTTTTTATTTCAAGGATGTTATACGTGGATATTATACTTGTGTGTAAAGTCAATAAATAAAAGTTATTCATCATCTGTTTCTGTCTTGCTTATCGTTATTATTTATCACTTCGTTCATTACAATTTTCCTTCCTTGTAACAGACATTCTTCTTTTCTCTCTTTCACCCCTTTTCATTATTACACCAGTCTTCTCTCGAGAAAATATGGCTGTGTATTTGCCAACAGTGGTATCGTTCTAAAAGCGGATGATCATAAATTGTTATATGGTCATAAAAATAAATAGTCAGTAATTTATCAAGTAATTTATCGAGGACTTTAATATCATTGGTCTGAGACTGCATCCATGGAATACACAGTTTATAGCATGGCGTGTTAAAAGGCAGAGTTAACTAGTTAGAGATGCCAGGAAAATCTATGAAATATCAGTTACCATGAACCAAGAGTAGAAAAGGCAATAATGGAAAACAAGAAATGGAAAACTGAGACGTAAAAAGAAGGAATGTATAAGGTTTCTGGCAGATGCGTAATAACTGACGTAAGCAACCTCATGTTCATTTAAATTTTTGCAATTATATTTAATTAAAAGATATGCTTCTATTCTCGTTTTAAAAAAAGGTTCTCGTACTCTCAGTCATAAAAAGACTTGAATGGACCAACAAAAACAATACGATATTTTGTTAATACATCGGGACGTCTTCCTATTGTATACACAGATTTAGTTTTGTAATGAGAATGTATGACTATGTGTGTTAACTACAGTCATCATTCGTTATCGAGAACTTGGTAGCAATATACCATGCTTTCGCAAATTATTTTAGGTGCACATGTAACCATAGACAACCCCTCGAACATCCTATCCTTGAAGTAGTGGAACGTCCAGATCCATATTATGACGAGTGGAGGAGGTGAAAAGTGCTCCTTTATTTATCGACTAACAGAGATACCCGGCCTTGCTCAGGATTAAAATGGCATAGATTTTTATTGCTTTACTTGTTTCAGTTATGTGACTGCACCATGGTGGATTACCGTCGTTGGTCGAAGAAATCAACCACAGGATTTATTCTTTGTAAGCCTAGTACTCATTCGGTCAGTGTCTTTTACCAAACCTTTAAGTTACAGGAACGTAAACATAGCAACATCAGTTGTCAAGGAATGGTTGGGTACAAACACAAGACACAGGCACACACAAACACAAATATACACATATATACGACAGTCTTCTTTCAGTTTCCTAGTACGAAATCCACTCACAAGATTTTGGTCAGCCTGCGGCTATAGTAAGCATATATATATTTAAAATACAGAGATGCCTTTAATAGGACATCTAACCCGCTAGAAAGAGCAGCAAAAAGCTCTATAACACAAAATTAGGGATAATTTCGAAAGGGAATGAAAAATAAAAACATTTACCAATCTATTTTCCGTACCATGGTTTCAAGCTATTTTAGCAAAATAAAATATTTTGCAAGGTAAGCTATCTTCAGCGGAATAACCTAGATATAACATATAAACACGAAGCACTACATAGAAAACATGACTTATGCTTAATTTTTCAAAATTTACTGCGCATGTGCAGTTTACCTAATCGGCAGCAAATACAAAAAAATGCCGAATTTCTTTCAGAAATTTGCTGCCGATAAGGTAAACTGCACATGCGCAGTAAATTTTGAAAAATTAAGCATATAAGCATGTCATGTTTTCTATGTAGTGCCTCGTGTTTATATGTTATATCTAGGTTATTCCGCTGAAGATAGCTGACCATGCAAAATATTTTATTTTGCTAAAATAGCTTGAAACCATGGTACGGAAAATAGATTGGTAAATGTTTTTATTTTTCATTCCCTTTCGAAATTATCTCTAATTTTGTGTTATAGAGTTTTTGCTGCTCTTTCTAGCGGGTTAGATGTCCTATTATAGGCATCTCTGAATTTTAAATAAATATTTTATAGTCTATTGACTAATTTTTTCTTCTCGCTAGACCACTGATAGTAAATAAAATTTCTAAAATTTCTGTTGCTACCCTATGATTTATTATTATTAGTAAGCATATATATATATATATATATATATATATATATATATATATATATATATATATATATATACGATTTGTTGCATAATTCAGTTTGGTAAAAAAAAACTGCTCACATTGATAAGTCGTCGAAAATTGAGATGCGAATTTCAAGGCATTTTTATGTAAAGCAGGGAATTTCTCTGGATTGATGAATTTGTAGAAGTTCTATAAAGACAGATTATTATATTTCGATTTTATTAAGTTATCTGACTGCAACTCAATTAATTCTAATTGTAAGGAATCCGGAGTCTTCTCAGGACACATATCAAAAGGTGTTTCAAAAACTCGTAGATCGATTTTGTTATCTTGTATTTTTTCAAATCAACTTTCAAATTTCTTCAAAAGACTTTCACACTCGGTAGAGTATTCCTTTGTTGATTCGTGATTTTGTTCCCTCAATTTGGGAAAATGTGTGAAACACTTTCTTTTCAATTGCGTGACAAATAAATGAAGCATCGATTCAAAGCTTTTGATATGAGGAAGCAAACTGGTTATTAGCTGATACTGGAGACTTGTAGTTTCAAGTTCAAATTATTTGAATGGCTAGTTATATCTACTAAAAATGTTAAATCACTTTGAAACCTTTTATCTTCCAGTCTACAATAGGAACGCCTTTAATATCCATAAAGATTTTCACTTCTTCCTTCAGTTCATAAAATCGCTTAAGCATCTGGGCCTTAGTCACCTAACTTCACAACGGTACAATAACCGCGCCCCCCCCCACCATATTATGCTTCAAGATCTTTCAAAAATTCTTTAAGTTCCCTATCATTCAACTCTTTGTTTGTTTGTTTTTTATTAAATTAACGGCCTTAGTTACAACTTCATTACATTGCCCATCTTGAGAGATTTTGCACATAAACTTTTCATACGAATAAAGCAGTGACACATAATGAAAGTTTTCGGATCCAAAAGACGCTTCTTCAATTTATTCTTAATCAGAGCTACGAACCCTTTTCACAACCTACCATAGATGGAGCACCATCTGTTGCTAGACCACTCATTTTTTTCATACGGTAAATCAAAATCCTTTAAGGCTGAGTCGACGATTTGCAATAAATCTTCACCTCTAGTTGTTCCATGCATTAATTTCAAGACAAGAAATGTTTCCCGAATGTTGAGTTTTTGCAGTTATTCCACATATAAATATTGCCATCTGACAAGTATTAAACAGATCAGTTGTCTCATCTCTCTCTCTCTCTCTATAAAATTCTTTGTCTGTCTGTCAGTTTCCTATGCATTCTCAAATGGCTCCACCAAATCAAATCAAATTTTACCAGGTATTACATCCCGCAAGTGTCAACATGTAATTTTTATTTTCATTTGGATTAAAACAATATAACAGTTACTCGAAAATAATCTTTCTATAGTAAAGGACATTTTATACCACTACCACCACCACCACCACCACAACAACAACAACAACACATTTTGTAAATGAGTGTATATGTTTGTGAGAGTGTGGGTGTTTGGGCGTTAGGTATATATATGTGAGAAGGTATGTGTGTGTGTATGAGTGTATGTGTATAAGTGTGCAAGCTTCTTACCACACGGCCACGCCTGCGCATATATATATATATATATATATATATATATATATATGGCTGATAGTTAGCAAGGTGAGACACACACATAAGAAAGAAGAAGGAAACAAAGGACCACTGATGAGGTCACAGAAGTGTGACGAAAGAACTCTGGCCGAAATAAGATTAAGATTAAGATTAATGTAATATAAAGCTGAAAAAAAAAAGAAAAAAAAAAAAAGAAAATTAACACCAAATATACAGTGCGTGTGTTTTTATTGGCTAAACTGGCAACATGACCATCCCCAAGTACAACAACATATATATATATATATATATATATATATATATATATATATAATATAATATAATATAATATAATATAATATAATATAAAATTAAGGATAAAATCTATATCAGATTTTATCTGGTAGTTAGTGTGCAATCAACCGGTTAAGGTTAGATTAATCAATTTATAAATATGTGTAAAGGGCAAGCGAATACGTATACAAGTCGCCAACATGCTAGAAAAAGACACCAATGTCTAAAATCTACCTGAAGATAAAAACACACACCGAACTCGTGCGAATAAACGAAGCAGACTGATGAAACGGTTCAATTACATATCAATTGATTTCAAGATTAAGGGATAATCCCTTTTTCTATCATCAGTGAAATATAACCCAATCAATGCATATAAATGCGAACAGAATACATACCCATGAAGAAGAACGGCTCCACAGCGCAAATACAATGTTCGTATATATATATATATATATATATATATATATATATATATATATATATATATATATATATATATATATATATATATGCGTGTGTGTGTGTGTGTATTTACATAATAAAGATTCATATATATATATATATATATATATATATATATATATATATATATATATATATATATACATATATGTATTTACTGAATAAAGATTTATATATATATATATGTATATATATATATATATATATATATATATAAATGCGCACATACATATACCAGGATTTTCAACTCTAATATATACCTTGCTTCTATACAACACCGACACCCACTACATATTTGATTGTAATAATGGAATAATCAGATGTGCTTCGAGAGGAAGCAACCGAGATTTTACCCTACCTACCTACCTACCTACCTACCTACCTATACATACATACATACATACATACATATACATACGTGTGTGTATGGTGGGGGATGTATGCATAGGTGCAAGCGTGACAGTGTGCTAAGAAACTTATTTTCCAATCACATGGGCCCTAGTTCAGTGGCACCTTGGGCAAGTGTCTTCTACTTTAGCCTCGGGCCAACCAAGGCCTCGTGAATGGATTTTGTAGGCGGAAATTGAAAGAAGCCCGTCGTGTATATATATATATATATATATATATATATATATATTTATGTGGGTGTGTCTGTGTTTGTCCCCCACCAACGCTTGACAACAGGTGTTGGTGTGTTTATGTTTCCGTAACCTACCGGTTCGGCAAGAGACCGACAGAATGAGTACTAGGCTTGTAAAAATTAAGTTCTAGGGTTGATATATTCTTCAATTCGGTGCCCCAGTATGAAAGCTGTCAACTGATTGAAATAATATATATATATATATATATAGATAGATAGATAGATAGATAGATAGATAGATAGATAGATAGATAGATAGATAGATAGATAGATAGATAGATAGATAGATAGATGAAATTTGTACACAAGCAAAAAACGATGACAGGTGTATGAACAACAAGCAAGTGTATTAGTTTGACGCTCGGGAAAAAGAAACAGACTTTCATGTTTCGAGCCAATGCTCTTCACCAGAAAGGTATATGAGAAACTAAGCAGAGAATGAAAAAAAACTTGTAGATTTCAGCGGTCCAACATACCGAATACATACATACATACATACATACATACATACATACATACATATATATATATATATATATATATATATATATATATATATATATATATATATATATATATATAACATATATATATGGTGCTCCATCTCTCTCTCTCTCTCTCTCTCTCTCTATATATATATATATATATATATATATATATATAACAGAAATAAGTTTCAAAAAGAAAATAGAAACTACATGTGGAAAAGATATGGGGAAAGTAAGAAGAATAAAGCGAAAATGCACATCCAATGTGCATTTTCGCATTATTCTTCTTACTTTCCCTACCCTTGTTTCTCGCCTTGTTTCTTTCTGTGTTCCTTTCTGTGAAAGAGCGTAGGCTCGAAACGTTAAAGACCATTTCAATTCCCGAGCGTTATACGAATACATCTGTTTGTTTTCTATACTACCTGTCTTCGTCTGTTGTTTTTTTTGTGAATTCTCCCTATATATATATATATATATATATATATATATATATATATATATATATATATATATATATATATATATATATATATATAGACGGTTTAGATATAGATTCAAGATATATATATATATATATATATATATATATATATAAAGTATATGAGAGTTTAGTTCACTGATTATTTAAACCAATATGTACCCAACGTAAATGCTAATTGGTCATCCGTTAGCTTCCAAGCTCACAGTTGAGGCTGGAGCTAGGGGGCCGTAGTAGGTTCCCGAGTCAGCAGGTACATATTAAAAGAAAAGGAAAATAAAACCAAGGCAGGACATGTATCTCGGGTCATTTAGAACATTTAATTAGAGTAAAGTGAATCAAAAATGGAGAAGTAGACGTAATTAAAGTCTTACAGCTGTTTCTGGGATATCCCAGGTGATAGGTCGACATTTCCATACACTTGGTATTCCGTCATCTGAGACAAGGTGTGAATGCAGGTAAGTCCCAGAAAGAGAATTCACAGTAACTTTCCTCCAT
>NC_142928.1:73907763-73912763 GCF_046866305.1 Octopus bimaculoides | reverse complement strand
AGAATGTATTTCGGAATTTACAGTCCAAAATTCATGCAAAAAATGTTATGACAATAAAAATTACGTTTTTCTAAAATTAGGTCTTTTGAAAGCAAATCGTTTCTAAAGTTCAACGAGTTAAGAAAAAACAGGAAATAGAAACACAAGACCCTGCTAAATTACTGAATAATCTTCAGCATATCGTTGATTCACTCAGTTTAATAATTATAAAGCCAGGTAAGAAGCTAAATGACAATTATTCTGTGAAAGATTATTTAGATCGGAAGCCAAGTCTTCGCTATGAACGTGAGAAGGAAATCGCAGAGTATAAACATTTACTAAGCAAGGAGAAAATGAGATAAGCGGTTGATGCGTTAAATTTATAGAGGAATTTTGTAAGCAAATTAAACAGCGTCTTTCAGATAATTTTCGTCTTTTACAGTCAATGAGTTATTTTCGTGTAAAAATATCTCAGACCAATAAAACCTGGAATAATAGACTTGGCAAAGCATTTTAGTGAAGTTTCAGAAATTCTGACAAAAACTGATTTTAAAGTATCGTCCTATAGGGAAACGACTGGGAAAAATCTATTTGAACATTTGTCAAAGTTAGCTTTAATACTTCTCCCTTTACTGTATGCAACTGCTGATGTGGAGTGAGTATTTAGCCACGTGAAGTTTTTGAAATCAAATGAACGTAAGCGTCAACCATAGAAACACAAAACATTTTGGACATCAAATATGGCCTTGAACGAAGAAGTAAATGTTGTTATGATTATATACTACATAGCAAACATTTAAAGAAAATTTGATCCGTGGATGCTTGAAAACCATGCGAAGCTGCAAATTCAACATCAAAAGAAATTGATTGGGAAATCTTCAAATATATTATGAAGTAAAAATAATAACCTTAACACAACAAAATCTCGCATCAAAATCTCACAAAAAAAAAAGAAAAGAAAAAGGAATGCAGCTTCAATAACGGACAGTCAGAATCAAAATCCATTGATACGGTCGCAAATGCAACGACGAAAAAGCTGTCTGGAATAGATAAATAAGTGGAAATTGAACCGGAGACTGTCATATTAAGGCACTATGGTTCTCCCAAGACACAACTTTAATTTCACTTCAATGCAATTAGAATTGAAATTTTTAACATAAATCTTTTGACAAGAACACCTATTTATGTGATTTTTTTGTTTAGGTGCTTTTTTTTTTGTTTTGTACTTTTGACTTTTATATAATGTACTTTTTAGTGACTTTTAGCTATCGAAAAAATAGTGTTTTTTAAAACTTTGATTTAGCAACCACTTACCGAGCTATATTCTCTCACGATTGGCCGCTAGCTATGTTGCATTGTACATATCTTACGTAGAGATGAAATAGCCCAATAAGGAAATTTTGCGATATTTGGTGGAAAGTGTTAAGTAATGCTAGATTTTTGAACAACCGGTATTTCATTTTGAGTGACCTTTCTTGACAAGTGACCATTCACAAACGGATAAAATATATTTTCTGGGAAAATTGCGTACAATAAATTATTCTTACAAACTTCGAGCATAATGGACGTTGCCAGGCTGCAATTTTTCTATTCTGAGGTCATTTACAAAGGACAAAGTTAGATGTTTTAGAGCTAACGAGAAAGACTTTGAGTGGTCGCCCTATTTACTAGAAATGGACATGGCAGTCAACTCAAAATATATTCTACTGTCTTAGATACGATCTATTAGATAATATGGTCCTCGGTTCTCTATGTAGAGGAGAAAACTGGATGGTCATGTTTGGGATGTCTTGTTTATGAAGCTAATAGGTATCTGCAGATGAAACTCTTCAAATGTTCTACAATGGTACAGATTCTTCTGGCTAAGCAGTATGGGATGTTACGTTTTGTATGCGGTGGGTGGCAAGATTTAAAATTCAGGTATTGATGTACTTGCATAGCAAGTGACTTGATCTGAGATCGTGTGCTGCAGCAAAATCAATTGCAGCGTGGAAAATGTTTGTAAGCCATTCAAGAAACACAAAAACCGTTAGTTTCACGGTCCCGATGTATCTACGTAACGATATAAAAAGGAGGGTTAGTTTTAGGGTTAGTTAGGTTTAGGGTGTCATTACACGTCAACACAGCGTACATTTAAAATGTTTTGTACGTAACATCTGTATTTAAATAGTACCGTTAAGGGACCTCTGTATATAAGTATTGACAGCTTCACTTCAACATTAAAATTTCATTTGTGTCAAAATATTTTCGTCGCTTTGAAACCGCGACCTGTTCATTGACAAAGCATCACAAAAGTGATGCAGCACGAGGTTTTGTCAGTGAACAGCACACACACACGTGTATGTGAATCTATGTGTGTACGCGAGTGCGTATTAGTGTGAGTGTGTGTGTGTGTGTGTGTGTGTGCGTGTGTGTGTGTGTGTGTGTGTGTGTGTGTGTGTGTGTGTGTGTGTGCTGTCTTTGTGTGCCTGTGCTTGTCACCCCACCATCGCTTGACCACCGATGTTGGTGTGTTTACGTACCCGCAACTTAGCGGCTCGGCAAAAGCGACCGATAGAATAAGTACTAAGCTAACAAAGAATAAGTCTTGGAGTCGATTTGGTGCTCCAGCATGATCACAATCAAATGACTGAAACAAGTAAAAGAATAAAAACTATTGTTTATGCTCAGTTTGGTGAATGACCATGTCTGATCTTTCTCTTACCGTATTTTCTGGCTTACAAGTCGGTGCTGTTTATCGCGTAAACATGTAGTTGGGACATTCAAACAACCTTATCTTTCCAAACCTTGCTGTATTATACATGGAATTTTTGATCCTCCAAAGTCGTTTTGGCTGCAAATTTTGGATATGCATGCTGGAAAATGCGGTGTTTCATTTTATTTTCCCTATACATCTCTATTTATGTATAAGTCTGAAAAACTCAACTTTGATTTCATATTTGCTAATTATCCATGAGCTGCATTGTTCAGATATAAATAATTGAAACGTGCATCTAGATGACTGAATTAAAGTAAATGACAATATAGAATAGAAATATTTAACTTGAAATGAGCGTTCCTTCTCTGGATTACATTGAAATGAATAGAAAAAAGATTCCTTTTGGTTAATACAATACCAAATTTTAATTGGATTCTAACTTCCACTCTATAATTTGCATTGAATAATGATTAATTAACTTTTTCATGAACAGAAAAAAAAGAGGGAAGTATCTTATTAAACAGTAAGAAATAGAATAATACAAAATGCGATAAAAATGGCGGGAAATGTTAAAAGTCATTCAAATTAGGAATTAGAAGTACAAAGTCGTTTGTTCCTATTTCTGATAATAAACAACCTTTGACTGTTTATTACTAGAACTGGAGTGGAGGCGCAATGGCCCAGTGGTTAGGGCAGCGGACTCGCGGTTTCTATTCCCAGACAGGGCGTTGTGAGTGTTTATTGAGCGAAAACACCTAAAGCTACACGAGGCTCCGGGGGGGGGGGGACCCTGCTGTACTCTTTCATCACAACTTTCTCTTACTTCCTGTTTCTGTTGTGCCTGTAATTCAAAGGGTCAGCCTTGTCACACTGCGACACGCTGAATATCCCCGAGAACTGCGTTAAGGGTACACGTGTCTGTGGAGTGCTCAGCCACTTGTACGTTAATTTCACGAGCAGGCTGTTCCGTTGATCGGATCAACTGGAACCCTCGACGTCGTAAGCGACGGGGTGCCAACAACAACAACTAGATCCATGGTATTCAAAGCCTCACTTACTTGGATGAAATATCTCGCCACAAAACGAATAAAGACTATCAAGATTTCTTCCTCCTCCCCTTCTATCTTTCCCTCCTCCCTTCCTCCCCTTCCTCCTCTTCCTCCTTCCTTTCTCCTCTTCCTCCTTCCTTTCTCCTCTTCCTCCTTCCTATTCTCCTCTTCCTCCTCCTCTGTACCATCTCCGTCATCATGATAATCATTATCGTTTTACCTCTATTTTCCATGCTGGCGTAGATTGAACGAGTCTCCAACTTCTGAGCTAGTTCCCTTTCGAAGTTATTGCATTCCTAGACGGGTCGGAGGACTAAATCTCGCTCATGTTTTTCAACTTTAGCTTTATTTCTATGACTAAATATCCTTCTAAATAACAACCACTTTACATAATATACTAGATTCTTTATAGTATTTTTCAACATGAAAGCCGACTTAGTGAATCAAACCTAATAAATCAAAAACTTTCAGTTTTAATGTAAATATTCTATTGTATATTTCTCAGACTAGACAGCTTCGACATTGAGAGTTCGGCTTACTTTATGAGTTATCGACTTTTATTGTTTTTAATAAAATTCTTTAATAGCTTCACTAAAAAGAAATGACAGCCAAGTGCCTAAAACCTCAAAATGCTGAACTAAAGTATTTGGCACCTTCTCTTATATTCTGAGTGCAAAGTCTACTGTTGAATTCGTTGATTTTCATTCTTCCTATGTTGATAAGACAAATACCAATGAAAGACTAGCGTCGGTGTAAGCAATTATGAACTTCTGTCAATGATAAAAAATCAATATCAAAATTTATTAAACACAGAGCAGAGGTAGAATTGGCATATGTAGTCGTTGGTTACCCAACTAGATGCTACACAATTTAACTTTATCTTTCATCGACTCCCAGTTGATAAGTTAAAGACCATTAATACATTACTGCCGGATAAGGTGGCGAGCTGGCAGAAGCGTTAGGACGCCGGGCAAAATGCTTAGCGAAATTTCGTCCGCCTTTACGTTCTTTGAGTTCAAATTCCACGGATCCAATTTTCTTTAAAAGGTTGCTAGGTAGTTTATGATAACAACATTTACCATTTCGTTCTAGTTCATATTTGATGTCCAAAATGTTGCTTTGTGTTTCTATGCTTGGCACTTACGCTCATTTGATTTAAAAAACTTCATATGGTTAAATACTCACTCCACTTTAGTAATTGCGTACAGTACAGGGATAAGTGTTAAAGCTAACTTTGCTTTTCATCCTTTCGGCGATTGATAAAATAAGTAGCA
>NC_142928.1:73897763-73902763 GCF_046866305.1 Octopus bimaculoides | reverse complement strand
CCGAGGTTAGCGAAGTAATGTTTGAAGACGTTCATAGTCATTTCCTATACATTTTATACATATGCAGTAAAAAAATTACATTCACAGCTTCGGAAGAAAATCAGTGAATATTTTGTTGCATACTGTTATTAATGCACAATTTTAATTTTCTCATAGAAAATGATATCATGCGTATTATGGATTACTCAAATCTTTCGTCTCTAAAAATTCTCGTAGTTTTGTTGTATCAACACCACAGAGTGCGATGTCATTGTTTCTATGGACTATTTTAACTGCAGGAGTGTCCGAAAGGAAAACAACTAGTCCACCTTCTGATCTTCAGTTGATATTTTCTGCTATGCTCTATGCTGTCTTTACTTACATCGCATAACTACTTTTTTGTTTTTGATATCTTCTGTGTTCGTAAGAAGTAGTTCACAATGTGAGATATGTGAGATATGATCGTTTCCATCAATATCATCATCATCATCATCATCATCATCATCATCATCATGTAGAAGGAGATGCAGAGGTACCAAAGATCAACTATTGACTGACAAAATGGTAATGCAAGATTGTAAACGAAGAACAAATCTGGGAATGGGGCTGGATTGACTATCGCAAAGCTTACGATATGATTCCACATTCGTGGATCAGTTTGGAATTGAGAGGAATGTAACGTGTTTCCTGAAGAGAAGTATGGTGCGATGGAAACCTGAACTGATGTCTTACGAAAAAGCTTGGGCACCCTGTGTATCAGAAGAGGTATTTTCCAGGATGATAGCCTCTCTCTGTTGCTTTTCGTTCTCTGCATGATGCCCCTGACATTGGTACTTAGGAAAATGAACCTGGGGTATCAACTAAAGGAAAAATTCCAAACAATCAATCACCTGCTATTCATGGATGATTTGAAACTGTATGGCAAAGATGAGACACAAGTGAGTTCCTTGGTGAACACAGTCCACAGTTTTAGTAGATATCAGAATAGAATTTGGACTCAAGAAGTGCGGAATAATCTACCTAAAATGAGTCCCTTGCAGGGTTAGAATTACCGAATAGAGACTTGATTAAGCAAATTGAAACGGAAGGATACAAATACCTTAGTGCAACGAGATAATGGAAAAGGAAATGAAAGAGCAACTAAAGATGGAGTATTTCCTAAGACCGAGGTTGGTGTTGCGCTCAAAATTGAGTGGATAGAATAAAATCCAAGCAGTTTATACGTGGGCTATTGCATCACTTCAGTATGGAGCGGGAATTATAAAATGGCAAACGGGAGAAATGAAGAAAATGGATATCACGACCAGCTCTGTGGGAGCTCTGTGGAAATCAGGTGTCACCGAAAATGTGAATTGCAAAATCCTGTGGGATGCGATGATCCAGTGCGATCACCTAACCATACATAGAAAACCGGACATTGTTGTGAATAAAAAAAAAAAGAACGTATATGATAATCGACCTAACGTGCCCCGGTGACAACAGAATCAATGTGAAAGAAAAAAAAAACAACTATGACGATTTAAAATGGGAAATACGAAGGTTGTGGTCAATGAAGAGAGTAGATGTGATACCATTAGTAATTGGTGCACTTGGGAGTATCAGCACTCAACTACCAGCATGGCTGAAAAATATCGGTGCAAGTGTAAAGATAGAACACCTACATAAATCAGGATTGTTTGGAACTGCAAGAATTCTTCGCAGGGTTCTTGAAGTATGAACAGTAAACAAGTGTCACCTGAATCTGCTGGTTGTAGGCAGCTTACACTTTCCATCATACCCAGCAAAATAAGCTGTGAGTTCTCATATAATAATAATAATAATAATAATAATAACAACAACAACAACGACAACAACAACAATAGTAATAATAATAATAATAACAACAACAACTGCAACAACAGAAAGAAGAAGAAGAAGAAGAAGAAGAAGAAGAAGAAGAAGAAGAAGAAGAAGAAGAAGAAGAAGAAGAAGAAGAAGAAGAAGAAGAAGAAGAAGAAGAAGAAGAAGAAGAAGAAGAAGAAGAAGAACAACAACAACAACAACAACAACAACAACAAGAAGAGCATATTTACTTTGTAAATGGTGAATAACATTTCTTACCAAATAGAATTTTATTCTGTTGTGTCTGGTTGCAAGACGCAACGAAAATTTTAGGAAAATAAAATTAAGAAATAAGTGGAAATTTTACCGGTGAGTGTGTTAAATTATAAGGCACAAAATTAATATGACTCTCCCCAGAAACAACAGAATATGCTTCAACACACGAAATCACATAAAGAATCTTGCAAACCAAATCCAAAAGCAAAATAGAATTTTATTAAAATTCATTAATTGATATCTTATTGCACGGAACTCAACTGTTCCTCAGAACTTTCTTGAGAAACATTGGACAATACCATTCATTCTGCAGGGTCTGTCTAAATGAATTAGTTCATTATGTATTAAGTGCGTATAGGACGGAGGAGAAATGGTGGGAGAGGCAGGGCTAGATACCAAATACGGCTCATTTGGCTGTCCTCCTTTAGCCTGTAATGATTCCTTTTATATCCACATCACTCTCAACGGTTGGAGGCGCAATGGCCCAGTGGTTAGGGCAGCGGACTCGCGGTCATAGGATCACGGTTTCGATTCCCAGACCGGGCGTTGTGAGTGTTTATTGAGCGAAACCACCTAAAGCTCCACAAGGCTCCAGCAGGGGATGGTGGCGAACCCTGCTGTACTCTTTCACCACAACTTTCTCTCACTCTTACTTCCTGTTTCTGTTGTGCCTGTAATTCAAAGGGTCAGCCTTGTCACACTGTGTCACGCTGAATCTCCCCGAGAACTACGTTAAGGGTACACGTGTCTGTGGAGTGCTCAGCCACTTGCACATTAATTTCACGAGCAGGCTGTTCCGTTGATAGGATCAACTGAAACCCTCGACGTCGTAAGCGACGGAGTGCCAACAATTCTCAACGATTAGAAGGATAGGATTCAGCAATGAGAATTCAGTCGTTCGTTCAACTGAAATGAGACGACCGGCTGCGGTTGCTTGGACACTGAAGATTTGGCATAATTAGCTGGAGATCGAACCTGTTTTGGCAACAATACAGGTTTGGCACCGAGGCAAACATAAAATCACGCGCGTACGCACACACACACACACAAGTACACACACACGCACGTATACGCACGAAGAAAGGTACGCATAAATTGATAGATAGATAGATAGACATATAGAGAGAAAGAGAGCGAGAGAGAGAGAGAGAGAGAAACTGATAGACAAACAGACGGGCAGATAGACAGACAGACAGACTGATAGATAGATAGATAGTGAGAGAGAAAGAGAGAGAGAAAGAGAGAGTGTGTGTGTGTGTGTGTGTGTGTGTGTGTGCGTGATTACAATTTGTCAATGGGAAGTGATTGATACAAAAACTTTCACTAGCCATCATATTGCTATAGTGAAGCAGAAACTTAAATACAGTTTAGTAGTTGAATAATTTAGTAGTTGAGTAATTTAGTAGTTGAGAATAACAATTTAGTTGTCAACTAGAGTAAAAACAAAATTTTCCCGGTGTCAAAAAAGATCCCCAGGACAAAGTGTCTGATTTCGAATCAGTCAGCGTCGAATCGGCAACGCCATAATGGCAGGGACAAAACCACTGCGCTAAAGCGTATCTACCCAGTGAATTAGCATATAAGCGGCTGAATACTCTCCAGGCATGTTCACACCCTTTCGTGTAGCCCCAACCTGGTGCAGGTTGGTAAGACCGGTGCAGTATATGGTGAGACCGGAACTTAAAATTGCGTTTTAATCTGTCAATTGAAAGGTCTTCCGTGATGTTTCACTCCCTCCAGTTTCCAGTACAAAGCTCCGATCCACCCAAGGCTAGAGTAAAAGACATTTGCCATAAGCCAGGTCCTTGTTACTGTTAGGTTACGTGAATAAATCGCCCAGACTGTTACCACTCTTATACATACATGCTGATACACACGCTGTACACACACCGACATACTCTCACACATATTCATCCTAGTTCATGCAATTCCTTCCCTCCAATTTCTCTTTTCTTATTTCTTTATTGTCCACAAGGGGCTAAACATAGAGGGGACAAACAAGGACAGACAAAGGATTAAGTCACTGACATCGATTCCAGTGCGTAACTGGTATTTAATTTATCGATCCCGAATTTGAATTCAGAACGTAAGGACAGACGACATACCACTTAGCATTTCGCCCGACGTGCTAACGTTTCTTATTTCTTTATTGCCCACAAGGGGCTAAACATAGAGGGGACAAAGGGATTAAGTCGATCACATCGACTCCAGTGCGTAACTGGTATTTAATTTATCGACCATGAAAGGATAAAAGGCAAAGTCGACCTCGGCGGAATTTGAACTCAGAACGCAAAGACAGACGAAGTACCGCTAAGCATTTCGGCCGGCGTGCTAACGTTTCTGCCAGCTCGCCGCTTTCTGTTTTCGCTAATTTCTCTTTTCTTCTATATTTAACTTAAGCGCCATATATCTTTGTTATTGTCATTTTCCTTTTCAACGTCTCCCTCTTCTTGTTTTCCTTTATAATCTTTCTTTCTTCTATTTTTGTCCGTTATATTGTTTCTGTCGCTTATAAAAATACGAAAACAAGTTGTTGTTGTTGTTGTTGTTGTTGTTGTTGTTGCTGTTGTTGTTGTTGTTGCTGTTCTTCTTCTTCTTCTTCTTCTTCTTCTTCTTCTTCTTCTTCTTCTTCTTCTTCTTCTTCTTCTTCTTCTTCTTCTTCTTCTTCTTCTTCTTCTTCTATATGTATGTGTTTGCGTGTGTTTGTGTGTATGTACATATATATATATATATATATATATATATATATATATATATATATATATATATATATATATATATATACATGTATATATGTGTGTGTGTGAGTATGTATATATATATAATATAATATTATCGAGTCCCTCTAAACGTGAGGAATTATTGTATAGTAATCCCCTTATATAAATTAAATGTATATATATATATATATATATATATATAAA
>NC_142928.1:73822763-73892763 GCF_046866305.1 Octopus bimaculoides | reverse complement strand
TCCGAGCACGTGGTATTGACCAGCCACGTTAATGGCGAAATATAAGTATCTACTCTTCGCGATTATTGCTGAGCGAGTTGTCTCGCATAGTCCGCGTCACTCGGTGTTCTTTAAAACTCAGCGTCGTGTAGGGAGCTTTCTTCAGACGCTATTCTGCAGCAAATGGGCGTTTAAATAAAACATGTACGTTATGTATGTGAGACTCATACATCCAACTATTCATCCATTTCGCCATCTATCCATCTATGCATCCATCCATCCATCCATCCATCCATCCATCCATCCATCCATCCATACATACATACAGACAGACGGACATACATACATGCATACATACATACAGACAGACAGACATATTTACTTCTAATATAAGGATAAATTTTTATTAAAACGTTTTATCTGTGGCCAGCATATGGAAAATAGCTTTTAAAGTGAAAATTATAAATACAATTACAAATAAGAGCAAAACGTAGAGATTTTTTTCGCCAATATGCAGAAAAATAGACACTAAATCGTCTAACCACATAAAATATTTTCACTTATACTATTACACCACGTGTCGAGTGAAAATATTTTATATGGTTAGACGATTTAGCGTCTATTTTTCAGCATATTGGCAAATAATGTTTTCGTTTTGTTCTTATTTATAATTGTATTTATAATTTTCACATTAAAAGGCATTTATCATATGCTGGCCACTGATAAATGTTTTTAATAAAATTTATCCTTATATTAGAAGTAAATTAATTCTCATTCACTTCAGGACTGGTTAACCACTAGTGTGCGTTTCCTGACCAACTACGTTTGTGTCGAGGATTACTACGGAATTTCTATTTGGATATATTTAGAGTACTTAAAAGCATTCATGACTTTGCATCTGCTTTTCTGTGGTTATATCTAAGTATTTCATTTATGTTCATTTTGTGTTTCTCGCTCATAATCGGAACCGATTCGGGGATAACTATATTTTTATATATATATGTCGGTAGCCACTACAGATTCTTTATTTTGTCTCCTTGTTTCTTTTTGTGTTCTTTTCTCTGGAAGAGCATAGGTTCGAAACGTTAAAGACTTTTTTACTTTCCGAGCGTTAAACTAATACATCTGTTTGTTGTCTACATCACGAGTCTTCGTCTTTTGTTGTTTTTTTTTGTGAATTCTCCCCCCATATATATGTAAGGGACGACCGTGCGAACTCAAAAAGGAGATATGGTGACGAATGGAAAAACAGGACTCCTTTTATTTAAACGGGTCACACGGTCGAACACAAAATATATATCAAATGATGATGATATAGATGATATGTTATGCGACGATAACATAGATGACCAGCAATGAAAGACCACAACCGTATAAGAGGAATAACAGAGATATTTATTGTAGCGTTAAAGATGTATGTCTGTGTGAGAGTGTGAATGCGACATATAATAACATAATCAAAGACAGGCCGTCATGCAAAGAAAAGTGTGTATGTGAGTGATACATGTGTGAGTTATTACAGCAGATAGAAAGAGTCAGTAAATGACACGTGAGCAATTATACCAGTTCGTTAGTACACTATAGGAAAAGTTCTGTATGTGAAAGTGAGGAGAGGCTGAGTGTGGCAGTGCTGATCACTAGTTGTGATGTCGTGGCATCGATGCCGGGCCGTGATTCTTGTTATACAGATGTTCGTCGCTGGCTGAGAATTTCTTGTCTGTTTAAGAACTCTTGTCTGTTTATTTACCGTGGTGAAGCTGAGTCACCTAACAGAATCGAAGAGAGAGATGTGCCGCGGAGGTTTGGTTTGGTGTACATAGTAAGTCGTGTTGACGCTGGTAGCGTAGAGGCTGCTTGGTAGGTGCTGGTTAGTAGTCGTAGACTCTTGTTGCTGATATGGCGACGGCGGTGGTCATCGTTGGCTGGACGAAGCTGCTGAAGTGGTCGCTGGCTGCTGCTGCTATTGTCGTGTGGTACACGGAACAGTTCTCAAAGAGAAACTGGACCGAGACAAATTATTGGGTATGAGTTAAAGCTATTTATAACAAACTATGGGCTCCCGAAGGCTTCAGAATTTTACTCTATCACGTGACCTTATTAGGGGCCGTGATTGGTCAGTTTGCGTTCTGGCGGGAAAGGTTCGTAGAAGTTGCCGATTCGAATAATGATCAGTCACGTGATGACAAGGTTAATGTTTTCCCCTACGTTCGCGTTTATTTATATTTAAATGAGAAGATTGTATGTAATGGCGATAGTAGTTTGTATCTAATGGCGGGAGGTAGTTTCACTACATATATATATATATATATATATATATATATATATATATATATATATGCATATATATATATATGCATATATATATATGTATATATTTATATACATACATACCTGCATGCATACATACATGCATACATACATAAATGCTTACATACATACATACATGCATGCATACATACATACATACATACATACATACATACATACATGCATACATACATACATGCATACATGTGTGTGTGTCAGTTGTTTTGAAAACACAACTGTATTCTAGTTTTATCTTTTACATTTTTTTATGTATGTGGCATATCCTCATATGATTTTCCTGCGTTTAGTTTACTAATATTATTAGTTTTTGATTTGGTGAGATATATTTTGTGTTCTCTTTTATAAGGCTTTTGAAATGTTAATCTGTTGTACAGACGTTATGTATTTGTCTCATAATACGCATTGTATGGTATCCGTGGCATTTATTCCTTTGTGGTTGTGTTTGTATTTTCCTATGGCTTGATCAATTATCGTGTTAGAATAGCCGTTGTTGATAAGTGTTTATTCTGTTGCTTTCTTTATCTAGTGTTTCATTTGTGAAGAAGAATCTAAATGGCTTACTATGTGGGGATTTTAACACTGGCATTTCGTGTGGACGTTCGCTGTTTCCATGTAAGTGTATCTTTTTCTGCCTTTGGTGAAAACAGTTGTGATATAACAATTATTTCACAACAAAATTATGTATAGAAATGGCATCTTCTCCATTACAGTGAATATATCGCCCACATAGTTAGTGAATATCTTGGTGTCACACTTTTCCTGTTGTTACCGCACAGAATGTAGCGTTCCGAGGGAGAACCCTTGACTGTTCTATCTTTTTACTTACATAATTTACCTTGGGTGTAGTGAAAGAGTATTTGTGCTGTAAAGGATTCTTACAACATCCTCAATAAAAGAAGCACTCTGTTTTGTATTTCTGTTATTTTCTTTCTTTCTTCCTTTCTTTACTCTTTCTTACCCAAGTTGTATCATTACTTATATGTTATTAAACTTACATGTGGAGGCGCAATGGCCTAGTGGTTAGGGTAGTGGACTCGCGGTCGTAGGATCGTGGTTTCGATCGATTCCTAGACCGGGCATTGTGAGTGTTTATTGAGCGAAAACACCTAAAGCTCCACGAGTCCCCCACAGAGGTGGTGGTGAACCCTGCTGTACCCTTTCACCACAACGTTCTCTCACTCTTTCTGTCTGTTTCCGTTGTCCCTGTATTTCAAAGGGTCAGCCTTGTCACATTCTGTGAAACGCTGAATCTCCCCGAGAACTACGTTACGGATACACGTGTCTGTGGAGTGTTCAGCCACTTGCACGTTAATAAATGAGTTGCGACGTCACTGATGCCAAGCTGTATCGGCCTTTGCCTTTCCCTTGGATAACATCGGTGGCGTGGAGAAGGGAGAGGGGAGGCAGGTATGCATAGCGACTGCTGGTCTTCTATAAACAACCTTGACCAGACTCGTACTTCGGATGGTAACTTTCTAGGTGCAATCCCATGGTCATTCATGACCGAAGGGTGTCACAACAACAACAATTAACCTTACATATTACCTCACATCTTTCTTTTCTTTGCTCTGTCTCTCGTTACCTAATTTGGCAGACCATACTACTGGCTAAAGTCCCAATCTAACTCCTTGTTACTTTCTTTTCTTTAACCTCATACTATCCGCTGAGTAATCCAGTTCCATATCCGACGATCACTTCGCTCTGTTGTGGAATGTTCTGTTTTAAAATTCTTGATCGGATAGTTGTTTATGTTAATAATGCTGCAAAATATGTCTTCATGTTATGGATGCTTTATTACTACCGTCCCTTTATTTTTTACATTAAATTATATGAACCAATAAGGGACTCTTTGTGTGGAGATATCCATGTTACTAAGGTATGTATTTCTATTTCTACCTAAACGTTTTGTAAAAGTGTGTAATCTCTTTATCTGGTTCTTATTATGGCATTGGATTTGTTTGCTATTATATTTGACAGTATATTTGTCGATTATTTGTATATTACTATTTATAGAGTTTTGCTTACCTGCCCTATCTGAATGGGACCTCTTAATAGGTCCATTTCTATCTAATCTACTTTGTACTTTACTTGGCACATATTCAAATAAATTCATACTTTTCTTTTTGTTTCTAGGAACTCTATTGTTATATTCTAATTGCACAGATTTGCTATCTTTAACTCTTCTTACCGTCTGCTCTATTTGATTAGTGACGTTTTCCATATTAAGCATACTATCATGATCATTGATACTGTGGTCAATCTCACTACTTTTAATATTTATACTATTATCATTGTTTAGGAATTTAAATTTTTCTCTATATCCCACCTTCTCTAATGCGTAATTATGAAAGTCCTCATTTAGTTTAAATACTTCCCCGTTCCCTGATTTTCTGCTATTGATCGGGTTGCACTTTTTGAGTGATTGATATTTTTATGAATGTATCTATGTTTGTATTAGGTTTATGATAAGGCTGTGTATACCTGTACTTAGATGTAAATTAACATCAAGTAAGTTAACTGAGGTATGTTCCACTTGTATAGATATTTTTTCTACTCTAGGCACAAGGCCCGAAATTTTGGGGGAGGGGGCCAGTCGATTAGATCGATCCCTGTAGCAACTGGTACTTAATTTATCGACCCCGAAAGGATGAAAAGCAAATTCGACCTGGGCGGAATTTGAACTCAGAACGTAAAAACAAATGAAATACCACTAAGCATTTCGCCCGGTGTGCTAACGTTTCTGCCAGCTCACCGCCTTCCTCTTCTATCGACATTAAGAGTCCTATGTTTTTAAAGAACCTAAAAAACTTTTTCCTATATTTTTCTGTCACTGTTTCAGGAGTTAAACAGGGAGAAAAGTGCATCATACCTGCATAAACCTCCTCCTACTTCTGGAAGTTCCTTATACAGGCATGTATATCCTTACTAAGTTTGTTATCTGTGCAGAGTCTGTCGATCCTATAGTTATATCGAACATCTCTGGTCTATCCTTTCTCATCCAGTACTTTCTCTCATATTTTATAATTGATTTCCTAGTCGCTAATACAATGTCTACTTCTACTCTAGTAGAGTTTTTCATATATAAATTTGTGTTTGTGTCGGTGTTTCTCTCACCACCGTCGCTTAACAACCGTTGCTGGTTTGTTTACGTCCCCGCAACTTAGCAGTTCGGCAAAGGAGGTCGATATACTAAGTATTAGCCTAACATAGTCCTGGGATCGATTTGTTCGACTAAAACCCCATAAGTTGGCGCTCCAGCATGGCTGCAGTCAGATGACTGAAACAAGTAAAAAATAAAAGAATATGTGTGTGGGTGTGTGTGTTTGTGTCTCTGCTGTCTCCGAGCACTGGTGTTGGTGTTTTTATGTCCCCTAACTTCGCGATTCTCCAAAATAGAGCGATAGAATAAGTTCCAGTTACTAGGATCGATTCATTCGACTAAAAATTCTTCAAGGCGATGCATTAGCATGGCCACGGTCTAATTACTGAAACAAGAAAAAAAGGATAAAAGATATGTGGGTGGGTGTGTGTGTATGTATATATATATATATATATATATATATATATATATATGTATACAGAGAGAGAGAGAGAGAGAGAGACAGAGACAGAGAGAGACAGAGAGAGAGACACAGAGAGAGAGATACAGAGAGGGAGAGAGAGAGAGACAGAGAGACAGAGAGAAAGATGGATTGACTGATTGATCGATTGATTGGTTGATTTCGACTTCCATTTATCATGATATTTCGTTTCTGCTGTTTTACATCGCACATATGCACAATCATTGTAAACTGAAAAAAAAAAAAGAGGAAGTTTTAAATGTCTTTAATTTAAACATTAAAATATATTGAAGCTCAGATATTCGAATAATTTCATGCGATTATTCATAAAGCAAATGATTTTTATTGGAATTTTTATGTTTGTTTTTAACGGAATTTGTGGACATTAAGAACACGGCGTAGAACTATATTTGATATCGAGTGAAATATCTCAATAAGATAAATAAGTAAATAAGTAAATAAATAAAGACAGAAAGAAAAAAAGAAAGAAAAACATACAATTTCTTTTAATATCTGTTTAACGCTGAAAAAAATATTAAAGACAAACTGTATATTAAGAATTTTGCTTTCCAGCCATGAGATTCGGGTTTCAGACTCTAAGTGAGACATCTTGAGCAAGTATCTTCTACTCTGACCTCGGGTCGACCAAACACTTATGAGTAGATTTGGTAGACGCAAACTGAAAGAAGCTTGTGGTATATGTGTGTGTTTTTGTGTTTGTGTGTTTCTCTCCCTCCACACTTCTTGGCAACCGGTGTTGGCGTGTTTACGTTCCCGGAAATTAGCGGTTCGTCAGAAGATACCGATACAAAAGTACCACGCTTCAAAAAACTGTACTGGGGGTCAATACATTCTACTAAAAAATTCTCCAAAGCAGTGCCCTAGCATGGCTGTAGTCTAATGACTGAAAGATAAAAGATAAAGTGAAAATATTCCACGTTTCGGACTAGGACATTTCTTCAAGCAAGAGAGAAGGAAATCAGAAGGAACGGAAAAGAAAAAGATCCATGGAATGAAATTGCATGTAGAATTAGTTTCATAGCATGATAGGAAATGAATGGTAAACATAAGCGTTACAAAAAGGAAAGTGTGTTTTACAAGGAGAGCAAATGTAAGGAGAGGCAATGGATGACTGAGCTGTGATGTATGCGCCTCTGTTGTGTGTGTGTATGCATGTAAACGTGTTTATGTATGTACATAAAGTACCTTGCTCTGTTAGCACGTATGTGGGAGTATGAAGTTCTGTGCATTATTTGTGTACATGCTATGTATGTTGCATGTGTATGTGTAGGTATGTGTGTGTCGTATGCATTATGAAACGTGATGGTGTGTCTGTAACTGCTCTAATTGGAACAACGTTGTATATGTAGATGTGTGTTTGTATAGACGTATGTAGTTTGAAGACTGTAAACCACTTATTTAACCAATACAGCTAAGGCGATAAGTAAGTTATTGCTCACGTTGTAGATGTGATTCTGGAGAACCATGGTATGAGTCGATACTAGAGACATATGACGAGGTGTTTGTAGATGATGGGTGGTGGATGATCTAGGGTTCAGTCTGACATGAATATGGGCTTTCATTCATTGCAGTCTGTCTTTTTTTCAATTATTGCCGCTGTCTGTCTTCATGTTTACCCTTTGCCAATGAGGTTATTTTTTTTTTTTTTTTTGCACCTGAGCAGTAATCTTATTATTATTAAAATTTCAATCATCCACATGCGTTGTAACGAAACAACCTCTATACAGTCGCTCAATCTGTTCGAAATGACAACCAAAATCTTCCGCGAATTATACCCTACTATTTTATATGAAAGACACACAGAATAATGTAGTTTCCGTGTATAAAGAAAAGATAGGACTGCATGTATGGAAAATCTTTTGATCATAAGTTTGCTCCACACAAATCATTTGCTGAAACAAAAACTTCGTAGTATTTTTAAATAACGCTTCCAATTTTCAGTTTTCACCAGGGCCCAATTCATAAACTTTATATATGTGTGTATATATATGTATGTATATGTGTGTATGTGTGTGTATGTATATGTATATTGAGTCTGTGTATGAATATGTCTGTTTGTATAGGTGTGTTTGTTTCTTAGTGTGTATGTATTTTTGTACTTCTTTGTTAGTGTGTGTGTATATCTATGGTTGCGTTTGTATATATTTCTATGTTAGTGTGTGTTCATGCGTATATATGTATGTGCATATGTGTGTTATATGAGTAAATATACGACCCATTAGCCAGCAGTCTTTGATCTTACCTGCTGGGTTATGATGTTAGTTTTAGATAAACTATGATAATTCCGCAGTGTATGATTTTTGGTTATGTCATAACTCTTAGAAAACGTTCTAATATAACTGCATTTTGTTGTTGTTGTTGTTGTTGTTGTTGTTGTTGTTGTTGTTGTTGTTGTTGTTGTTGTTGTTATTATTATTATTATTATTATTATTATTATTATTATCATTATTTGTTAGACCTTCGGAAAGATGCCTTATGGTAGTTATCCTTCTTCTTTATGCTTTAGTTTCTAATCCTACTAAAGTCAGCTCTTCGCTTTTCATTCCACTGAGGTCAATAAGTACTAGCTAATTACTGGGATCGTTTTAGATTAATAAGCATTTTCCTTGGTTTTGTACTTAAATAACATGAATAAAAAAACATTTTGGATTTACGAAATCGTAAGACCAAAATGTCTTTCAGTATTTCTTATAGATCTTTATAAGTTTAAATCCCGCCGAGATTAACTATAACTCTTCTTTCCGTAGGGAGGTGGTTGATAAAATAACATAAGAACTAATCTCTGGGATTTACTTAATATACTTCCTCCTCATTATAGTATATGTGGCCTTTGTACTTATTACAAACATTTAAGTGGGTGGTGGATAATTAGAACCGTCTGAATATCGAAACAATTGTGGCGATTGTTCTGGCTTTTTACTCAAATCTCATCGCGTTTAACTTTGCCTTTCGTCTTTTCAGTGACGATTAAATGAACTACTGGATAAGTGCTAGGCTCGGCATAATCGATTAAACTCTTCCCTTAAAAAATACTAACTTTGTGCCTCTGGGGTGTGTGCAAAATTGTTTGTGTTATTAACATCATGTTTGCTCTGCTGTATGATTTGATTTCTCGTTTCGGATCTTGTTCAAAACGGGGGCACCAGTTTTCATTTATGTTTTATGTAATGTTTTTGGTACCGAAAGACTTTCAAACTTCGTATACTTATCTATTTTGTGTTATAGAACAGAAAACAATTTTTGTATTCGAATTTATTTCATGTAAAAAATTGTCTTATTTCGATAATTTCTGCTAATCACTGACGTCTATTCAGTTGAAAACAGTTAGCGCTGTAACGGTATATATCGTATTAATCCCCTAACCCTAACCCTAACCCTAACTAGACTGTTAACCCTAACCCTAACCCTAACCCTAACCCTAAAACTAACCCTAACTCTAGAATCTGAACTCTAAAATTGTTACACACATAGATACGCACAGCGTAATTTATTATATAAACAATATATACGTATAAATTACGATTAAACCGGATGAAATATGTCGCAGGGAATAACATTTTTATGACCGGCCAGCAGTAACTCTATTCAGCTGAATAGACGTCAGTGATTGGTTGAAATTACAGAAATACGACAACTTTAACATGGAATAACTTGCGATGTACGTTTTTTTGTTAAGAAGACTAAGAGTAAAAGATGTTTTATATGACACATTCTACCAGTGTCCCAAGTTTCAAAGTGTTTCGTTAGTGTTTCGTTAAGAAAATACTGGTGCCCCCGTTTTGAACTAGATCCCTCGTTTCTGGAGCTACAATCATATTTCTTCTGTTGTGTATGGTGGATGTATCGTGAGTTGTAATGTGATCGGTATGTACTTCAGTGTGGGACGGTGACTGAACAGAGAAGATGCTGTGCAGATGTAGTCGTGTATAATGTGAGCTGTATGAGTTTTCGGTGGTATAGTACCGGGATATATAGGAAAGTGTTGTATTATTTTATTGATTGTTGATCGTCTAGAGCAGTGGTTGCCAAAGTCGGTTGTACCCCCCCCCCACCTGAGGTCGGTGGAAAGATCCAGATCCGAGGAAGGGGCGTTGACGACAAGTGGGGCGATAATGGAGTAGTCAAAAGGGGGAAATGGATGAGAAAAACAACGAAATAATTGGTACAGTTGCTTTGAATTTGCTTCAGAAAGTGGTCTATGTTTGTGGTGATGAATGGTGGGTTGGTGCTAGGAATGTGACCTTGGTACCAAAGGAGCACAACCCAAAAAAGTTTGGGAGCTACTACTCTAAGTATGTACTGTGTTAGTCGTATTATATTATTAAGTGGTTACTATGCAGGGTTATGCACTGTGTGCAGAGGGCGTTCTGTTTGTCTTGTGCTATTGAGATGAAAGGATGTGGGCTCTAAGCCGTGTGTAACGTTGTGAATCCTGGCATGATTTGTAGAATATTGTCCGTATTTTTTCATACCTACATGCTCCTCAGTTTCAAGTTCCCTCTATATTGATAGGTTTTTCACCTCCTTGGTGGAAGGGATCGCGTTGTATGTCAGCGCCCCGGTCTTTTCGCTTTAAGGCAGAATCATTCACAGATCCATTAGAGTGCTGCTTCAAATTATTCCGATTCTCTGCACTCTGAGTTCAAACCCTGCTGAAAAGAATACTAATCCACGGCAATGAAATACAGGATCTGGCAGTTGACTTGTAATAGCTGTTCTAGTGCTTTGCATCCTAACAGCAACGCTTGTGACGACTTTGGCATAAAGCTGTATCGGTCGAAGACGGCAGCCTCTTCGCCTCAGATAAGCATTGATGATATGGAAACTTCCATGCATAGGCAACAGTCAGTTTTCCTCAAAACAAAAGACTCTAGTGCAAGCTTGAATATAGTGTCTCGTTCGAAGATGAGTTCTTTATCAAAACGAATTTCCGTCAATGTGAGCAACAACGAAACATTTAGACTTTTGAGCTCAGGAAAGCACTCGGATCATATGAATTTGTTTTAGAATAACTCTTCTCTCTGACAGGTAAATCTTTCAACGTGTTCATCAACTCAGATATGGTACAGTCCGTTCCAACAGTTTTTAGTTGATTTAATAGAGCTTTCATGTCTCTTTTAAATACTATATACAACCGACTAACGTTGTAATATTGCGTTCATCTTGGAATCTAAAAGAGGATCTGTGATGATTTAGAACGGCCTAAAGAGACACTCTGATGCCCCATAATGTGTCTGCGTGTCTTTTTTCCTGATTTGCTTTGTAGACCACTGTTAAACCCATATGAATATCCTACCTCAACCCAGGGCCTTAGATATATATTTTTTTCTTGATACAAGGTGGTCAGCTAAACGAGACCCTTATATTATGTTTATTAATGGCCTAGGGTAAAATGTTTGCCCACAAGTGTAAGGAAGGCTCTTCCTCCGTAGATTTTTCACGTTGGAAGAGAAAGATGGTGCAAACAACAACAACAACAACAACAACAACAACAACACATACACACGTACATACATACACACAAACAAACATACATACATATATATATATGTGTGTGTGTGTGTGTGTGTATGTATAGTTATTTTAAAGATACAGATACCTCTTAAAAGGGATGTCAACATCCAGGTTTCACCAGTTTAATCTTATGTATCGATGAAACATTCAGGAGTCCAACATCACTTAATAGTATTGGTGGTTATTGTTTAATAATAGGCACCAATGAAGTATATTACGGAGTTCAATGATTGTTTCACTTCGATATATATGGGTATATTTCAATATAGTACATAATAAGAAGAAAATGGAGTTTTAACAGATAAATATCAATTTATTAACAGATCGTCAATTATGGTCCAAAATTGATATTTATCTGCTAAAACTCTCCATTTTCTTCTTATTATATACTATATATGTGTGCGTCGCGCGTGTGTATGTATGTGTGAGAGAGAGAGAAGGAGAGAACGAGACAGACAGAGAGACACACACACACACACACACAAACACACACACACACACACACACACACATATATATATATATATATATAAGCATACATATATATATATATATATATATATATATATATATATACATATGTACATTTTTAAAAAATAACGTTGACCACTAACATGGACAATTAATGTGCTAGAAATAGATCACATCTTGTGTCTATTAAGACCTAAATTGTTCTCAACATGAAATATAGCAGCATACCAAAACGTGAGCGGGCAAAACATTTAAAATCACCTAAAAAAGCATTCTTAAACAGGAACCGGTTTCGGATTTAACAAATCATACCATTTGTCCATTCCTCTTCAGCCTGATTTGTAATGTAACCGCAATCATCAGATTCGTATACAGAGTTGCCCACCGCCATGGGTGCGCGTGCATATGGTTCTGCTAATTACAGCTTAATGGTAAAATTCAAAAGTCTTCGTTTTGGCGCGCTAATTCCAGGAATATATCTGCAGAAAATATTTACTGCGTCGTATATATTCAGTATGAGAACATGGGTAATGGGTAAAATATTATTATAAAATCTGGTAATTAATCATATATTAATTAATATCGATTAATTATCAGGAGACCAGCACATCTAAAGAATCAAAGAGATTCAGAATTAGTATCTGCAATCTCAGGGGATTAAGGTACATTTTTAAAAAATAACGTTGACCACTAACGTGGACAATTAATGTGCTAGAAATAGATCACATCTTGTGTCTATTAAGACCTGAATTGTTCTCAACATGAAATATAGCAGCATACCTATAGGTGATTTTAAATGTCTTGCCCGCTCACGTTTTGGTATGCTTCTATATTTCATGTTGAGAACAATTACAAATCAGGCTGAAGAGGAATGGACAAATGGTAAGATTTGTTAAATCCGAAACCGGTTCCTGTTTAAGAATGCTTTTTTTAGGTGATTTTAAATGTCTTGCCCGCTCACGTTTTGGTATGCTGCTATATTTCATGTTGAGAACAATTTAGGTCTTAATAGACACAAGATGTGATCTATTTCTAGCACATTAATTGTCCACGTTAGTGGTCAACGTTATTTTTTTTTAATGTACCTTAATCCCCTGAGATTGCAGATACTAATTCTGAATCTCTTTGATTCTTTAGATGTGCTGGCCTCCTGATAATTAATCGATATTAATTAATATATGATTAATTACCAGATTTTATAATAATATATACATATGTATGTATACGTATATCTTATTTGTTTCAGTCGTTTGACTGCAGTCATGGTGGGGCACCACGTTGAAGAAATTTTTGTCGAACAAATTGACCCCCAGCACTTTTTTAAGCTTGTTACTTATTCTATCGATCTGCTAAGTTAGGTGACACAAACACCTCACCACCGGTCGTAAAGCGGTGTTAGGTGGCAAATGCAGACACAGTGACATGCACACATAATACACACACACACACACACACGCATAATTTGTGTGTGTGTGTGTGTGTGTATGTGTGTGTGTGTGTGCGTGTGTGATTGGCCCGCAGCTATAGTAGAAGACACTTGCCCAAAGTACCTCGCAGTGGCACTGAATCTGGGACCATGTTGTTGGGAAGTCAGCTTGCAGAAGGGGAGCAAAATTTCGGAAGAAGAAAATGAATTTCTTTATTCTTGATTCATTTAATTAATTATTTATTAATTCAACTAATCGAACTTTTTCAACTTGCTAGAAAATGCAAACATTTCAGTTAATTTATGCATTATGTAATTTGGTCAACATTTTTACCTAGTGTAATTTTTTTAATTGGTCATATAAGTAAAAAAAAAAAACATTGTAACTTCATGAATGTTGTTTTGACTCAAAACTTCTTACATCAAAGGAGTAACTGATATTACAAAAGTAATATAGTGTGCAAAATGCTTAGCGATATTTCGTCCGTCGTTACGATTTGAGTATAAAATGTCGCGAAGGTCGACTTTGCCTTTCATCATTTCGGTGTCAGTGAAATAATTACCAGTTTAGTGCTAGAGTCGATGTAATCGACATAATCCCTATCCCGAAATTGCTGGCCTTGTGCCAAAATTTCAAACCGATATTACAAAAGTTATATCTTTTCGAATCACATCTATTTTTAGGGCCGGTCCTTTAGATTAGCTTCTTAGAGGTTATATATATCCTGGATAAATTTCCCATTGTGTTCACCTGAATAGA
Organism: Octopus bimaculoides; assembly: GCF_046866305.1. Lineage (NCBI taxonomy): Eukaryota > Metazoa > Mollusca > Cephalopoda > Octopoda > Octopodidae > Octopus > Octopus bimaculoides. The sequence continues at coordinate 73,878,704 of NC_142928.1, read as the reverse complement.
ATGCTGCGCGGCAGGAGTAACATAACTCAGCTGAACAAACCACCATCAGTTTGAATTTAGAGTTATACCTTCATTATACCTCGGACGTTGATCGTTGACAAAACGAACTGGCGACAACGTGATAATTTGCTTCCCTTTCGGCTCGACAATCTTCTTTGCAATTCATATCAACTGTACTAAATTTTTTGCTGGCCATGTTCGTGGTGAAAACAACACGCACATCTCTTTTATTGTATATAAAATAAAATTAAACGTAAAAATACATTAAATTTCCCATTGTGAAATGATCGTTGTGGGGTGCTTGCATGATAAAACATCGAGCTGTTAGCTAAGAAAAATGTTTACTAAGGCTGTGTTAAATCTGTTATATTGCTTAATTCTGCCTGCCTAGTTATAAATACGTACCATGTATACGTAAACCTTGATGCTGCAAACGTCCGGCGAGCTTCATAGTTGATTACCGTCATTTTGAAGCTGTCAGTTCAAGCAATACTACGAGACTTCGTCTTTCTCAAAAATCAAATGGCTTATATTGCTTTTTTTGATTCAACAACTATCTCCACTAACAAACAGCTTTCTTTTGAAGAAAAGTCATTTTACTTTAGCGATGATGATTATTGCAAAAGACCGATACTTTGTGGGCGTTACGCACAACTTTTTATCTTTAAACGATAACTTTAAAGCAAATGTAGTAGTAAAAATAAAGATAATATAAAATCATTTTGCAAAATGTTATGTTATCGTATTTCTTTTGCTGTTCCATTTGAAGACTCGAATTTAATGGAAGCACGATACTTGACTACTTGACTTTTTTTTTATATCCACTAAGAATTTCTTGCATGAATATCAGAAGCAATCGATGGTCGTGTCTGTTTCAATTAAAAGGAATTTCAGCTTTGACTAAGAACAATAAAGAAATACGAAGAGATTGATAACGCAGTTTATTTTGGTCAAACTAGCGTGAAAAGCATCTTTCTTCAAAGCTATGTTCAATATTTCCGGTTAATAAACACCGATCAAATTTGCTATATCCCCATTGTTCACTAGAGTGTCCAGCACCATCCTGCACTACGTATTTGCAGATAGATAGGGAAAGCCATTTAGAGTAATATTTTGGTTACAGATATGGAGACATATACTTGGCAATATGCGAATTACAAAGTTGATAACCAAGGCCCATATACGGCTCTGTGATAAGAGATGGTTAATATAATTTCTCTTTTATCAGAATAGGAACGGATGACACAAGCCTTAAAGGGTCCCTAAGACTGTTGAGACTCCCTTGTTGCTGTTTAGCCACAGTTAAGGCCTGGTCGAGCTGATCTAGGGCCAGGGGCATTCTAGCCATGACTATTCCGTCTTTTCTGACTAGGACGGCAGAGTGTGCTTAGAGAGAGATTTATAACAGGTCGTATGACTACGCTGACTCGGTGAGGCAGGAAAGGTAGATGTGATAGATATCTAGTTTGAAATTCAGTAAGAGAACGTATGCGGCGGGGAAAACTTGGAGGAATGATTAGGAAAAGGTATTTAGTGTCGCATTTAGCGGAAAGAAATTGACAGTGACAAGAAGTGATAGGAATTATTCTAAAATACTAGAGTATGTAACGAGTTGTATTGGAAATGATTAGGAGATGTATAGTGTTATGAGGCCTGTTAGATTAAGTATATTTGGGATGACAAGCAGATGAAAGAGGGGTGTGCTAGGTAAGCTTGGACGAAGTTGTTATACAGTTAGTTAGTCCGGAGAGACTGTGATCGTTGAAGTAATAAGAGACGAAAGAACTGAACGCTTATGAAACAGTGGTTGTACCATGTCAGGGAGGTGTCTTTGCTAATAAATCTCATGAACTTATTTGGATGTGGTCAGAAACGTTTGTGTGTGTGGCAACAAGCACATCTCAAATATGGAGAATTTCATTCAATGTTGTTCGCACTCGAACTTTGTAGAAGCTCGGTAACAGACCACACATGACGTAATTTATGGTCCTGCAAAGGAATCCTAGTCTTCCTAATGCAGCTTTGTCGATGATCAAAATGTTTCCAAGGTCATTTTTCGCAAGGGCTGTACGGGTCTGGTGTGAGGTATCGATAGCAAGCTGATGAGGACTATGTGCAGCAGGATCAGTGAAGTGGGTAGTAATGTATATTTCTGTTTTCGTTAAAGTTAAGACAATAGTTCTGAAGTTATTTAAAATATTGTTTGGAAATCCGATTTCGATGCTTGACATTCTACGTCACTCCTCCCTACGTGTATCGGTAGGTTTAATTCAAGAAAGCTAGGGGATAATAGACTTAAAAGGCTTATTGTTGTGTTACTGTCACATGAAAATATCAAATCAGTTGAAATTATCATGATATATTTATTGGTTCCTTTGTTGTTTTGTAAATTGGTTCTGCTGCAAATTTCAAACACAAGCGGTGACTCAAGCTGTGAAACATCAATTGGTTTATATATTATAGGTATGCATACATTACTGTAACAAATACCGTTTTATAAATATATAGTCGGGCCTAAAGAGATTCGTTTACATTACTTTGTTGTATTTAGTATAGCTCTTCATGGTTCTCATTTCAAATTCCACATGAATCAAATTTGTGAGTCGATAAAATATTTAACTAATAATGGAAGATTCTGAAATGAAAGCAATCAAATTGCGACCACCAAAAGAACTTAATATGGAGCATTGCACATAAGGCATATTATGTTTGTGGCTTAGTTTTTAAACTGTTCAAATGCAAAGAAACAGCATAACCAAATAAGGTTACATGTGTGCATATGTGTTTGTATAATATGCATGTGTATATATATATATATATATATATTGTTGTTGGCACTCCATCGCTTACGACGTCGAGGGTTCCAGTTGATTCAATCAACGGAACAGCCTGCGCGTGAAATTAACGTGCAAGTGGCTGAACGCTCCACAGACACGTGTACCCTTAACGTAGTTCTCGGAGATATTCAGCGTGACACAGTGTGACAAGGCTGGCCCTTTGAATTACAGGCACAACAGAAACAAGAAATAAGAGTGAGAGAAAGTTGCGGTGAAAGAGTACAGCAGGGTTCGCCACCATCCCCTGCCGGAGCCTCGTGAAGCTTTAGGTGTTTTCGCTCAATAAACACTCACAACGCCCGGTCTGGGAATCAAAACTGCGTTCCTATGACCGCGAGTCCGCTGCCCTAACCACTGGGCCATTGCGCCTCCGCATATATATATATACATACATACATACATACACACATACATATGAATGTTTGTATGTATGTATATAAGCATATATGTGTATACGTATATATGTACGTACAGCTCTAAGTGGCCAATATTCAAAACGCTGAACAAGTGCTCTTAAGACCACTTTTGGTGAGATGGACTTGCAGTTCCTGTTAGAACATTTATCCAAGAGAGTTTTGGATAGGGCTCCTTAGACTTAAGCTAGGCTATATACCATACTACTTTACTCTGCTACCCTACCATTCAGCCCATTAAGACAAAAGGTAGGAGAGTAAAGCGTGAGTAAAACAAAATAAGCTATAGTAGAGATCTTTAATGCAGTTGATAAATGATAAGATTTCTGGCAGTTTCCTACTGCTGGGAGGAAGCATCATTGACATGTTCTATTCTTATCGCTGGATCTGTTTCATACGTAACGAAGAAGCTGCTTCTGAGAAACGCAGATTTCAAACACCATTATAAAGCTTCATTGTGCAAGTGTCTAATGTTGCATCATTTGATCATCTTATTGGAATAATATAGTCGCTGTTATTGCAGCTGTCAGAATATTACGAACGCGGTAGAAAAAAACGATCACTTTTGTGGTTTGCTCATTCGGTAGATAAACTATATATGTAGTATAGGTGGTAGCAGACATATTTTCCCAGTCACCTGCACGCCTGCGCTCGCTGTTGTCGCTGCTTCTTAACAACCATCAAAGTACTTGCATTTAAAACAGAAAATGAACAGCGATTACAGTCATCGAATGAAGGCATATGCATTTACCATTAAAAGCGATGGGCAGTATGAACACACACACACACACACACACACACACACACACACACACACACACACACACACACACACACATATATGGGTTCGAGTGAAACAAATTGATGTGGTGACTTGTTAAAAGTATAAGAAGTGAAATGCACAAACATTAGAAATTTTGTGTGGTAACATACGAAATAAAATGTTTACACAGTCGACCGTTTTGCTTATGCAAATCATGTCAAAGTAGTTTGTGATAATGTTATAATTTCATGATATAAGACGTTTCCATTCTATGTTTGTAGGAAAACAGATATTTTGTAAATGAATCGGAAGTTTAATACATTCTGAGGCAGGTAATTAGTGTTTACTATTATTATCATTATTACTAAGGCGGTGAGCTGGCAGAGACGTTAGCACGCCGGACGAAATGCTTAGCGGTATTTCGCCTGCCTTTACGTTCTGAGTTCAAATTCCGCCGAGGTCGACTTTGCCTTTCATCCTTTCGGGGGTCGATTAAATAAGTACCAGTTACGCACTGGGGTCGATATAATCGACTCAATCCGTTAGTCTGTCCTTGTTTGTCCCCGCTGTGTGTAGCCCCTTGTGGGCAGTAACGAAATAGGTATTTCGCCTGCCTTTACGTTCTGAGTTCAAATTCCGCCGAGGTCGACTTTGCCTTTCATCCTTTCGGGGTCGATTAAATAAGTACCAGTTACGCACTGGGGGTCGATATAATCGACTTAATCCCTTTGTCTGTCCTTGTTTGTCCCCTCTGTGTGTATCCCCTTGTGGGCAGTAACGAAATAGGTATTTCGCCTGCCTTTACGTTCTGAGTTCAAATTCCGCCGAGGTCGACTTTGCCTTTCATCCTTTCGAGGTCGATAAATTAAGTACCAGTTACGCACTGGGGTCGATGTAATCGACTTAATCCCTTTGTCTGTCCTTGTTTGTCCCCTCTATGTTTAGCCCCTTGTGGGCAATAAAGAAATAAGAATCGTTAGCACGCTGGACGAAATGCTTAGCGGTATTTCGCCTGTCGTACGTTCTGATTTCAAATTCTGCCGAGGTCTACTTTGCCTTTCATCCTTTCAGGGGTCGATAAATTAAGTACCAGTGAAACACTGAGGTCGATGTGATCGACTAATCCCCTCGCCACAAATACAGTTTTCAAGTGAGCTTGCGGAGCATATGTATGTATGTATGTATGTATGCATGCATGTATGTATGTATGTAGACATGCTTGCCTGGTTAAACTGTTCTTTGCGGCTAAGCGGCTTCGTGTTCAATCACTGCATGGCACATTGGGCATACCTTTTCTACTATAGCCAAGGCCGACAAGTGCTTTGTGAGCGAACTTAATTGGCTGAAACTATGTGGAAGCCCACCGCGCGCGCACATGTGTGTGTGTATATATATATATATATATATATATAGATAGATAGATAGATAGATAGATATACATATACATATATATGCATGTATATATGCATGCATGTATATATGTATACGCATGTGTATGTGTGGATGCGCGTGTGTGTATGTCTTTGTGTTTTTCTGCACTATTTCATAGCCGGTGTTGGTTTGTTTTCGTTCCCATAACGTCGTGGTTCGGCAGAAGGAATCGATCGAATAAGTGCCTAACTTAAAGAAATAAGTACTGAGAAGGTCGATTTGATTGACTAAAAAGCGTCCCGCCCAAATTTTCAAAACCTTCTTACACATATCCCTCGACGAAGATGATGCTATAAATCGCAACCGTGTTGATAAAATTTCGTGTTTTTGCTTCCAATTTCCTACCGTTCACTCGAAGCAAATCTACAACCAAGTTCTCATTTTCCATTTCACCAATCTTGTCACAATGTATATATAATCATGATGAGCGAACACCTGCCCATCCGCTACAATCCAACGAAATGTACCCGGTCCTTAACGTGTATTTCATTTATTAAGCGCGCTCCAGAGTTTGATCTTGAAGTCTCGGAACTCACCCTTTAATTACAATGTTACCCTCTCCGCGAATCTATCTCAATCTTTCTGATCTTTCCAAATACTAAACACACACCCACCCACACGTACACACACACACACTCTCTCTCTCTCTCACTCTCTGACTGACTCTCTCTCTCTCTCTCTCTCTCTCTCTCTCTCTCTCTCTCTCTCTCTCTCTCTCTCTCCAGTTTCCGATTGTTGATAGAGTATCTTAAACTCTTCCTTTATCCACTTGTATAACACTTCCTCTTCAGTGACCATCAGTACGGTTTCCAAAAAGCTAGTGTTATTTGTGACCAGCACCTCTATTTCATTTACTAATGGTCTGTCACAACTGAGAACTTCGATGCAAGCAATGTTGTTACATTGGCTATTTATTGGGAAAGCTCTACGTTCTTCGCCAATGAGCTCTATCTCTCAGATCTCTTGTATTGGAAGCTTTCTCTGTTGTAGTAGTGTGATGGGTCTCTCTCCGATGCACAATAAATCATTTCTAGAATATCAATTAAGATTACTGTTTCCTAGACTCTCCTGTAAGTAAAAAACACGGTCGCTATCACTTCTAACCAAACACGCTCCTTGATACTACCACCTTCATTTCTTTATCATAGGCGCTATTCACACAAACCTGAATACTTTACATCCTACAAGTACTGTTTCCATTGACAGATACCTAAAAATAAGATGATTTAATAGAAACATAAAAAGCTTTCGACAGCATAAACAAGCAATCTTGACACTTATCAAAGGAAAATTTTTTTTTTTAAATCATACCTTTTCTCAACACAAACAATACACATTCAAGACCACTATGTTAGTGCAAAACTCTCAGTCTCTGATCTTATAACCTCACATAGGTATAATTTTGACAGTATCGCAGAGTCAGGTTGCCTCTTAAAATTCAGAAAACTTTTCAACCCTAATAAATAGCTGAAATTTTACAACTCAACATTATAGCACAGCTCACATACCTTGGATGAAGATTCTGCTTAATATACAAAAACATTCTACATTCAAAACATTATCACTAATTGGAGGGTTAGTACATTTATTGATGTCGCTCTACTTTAGTCATCCTTTTCAAATGTAAATACAAGACGAGAATCTACCTCGACTTCTTTTAAGTCTCAGAAGAAAGGTTCAGTTTAATAGTCTTTATGAAAGGTCATTTAATGTATGTAGTTAAAAAGCAAATTATTTCTTAGTTCACAGCAGTATATTTGAATATACTGCTTGCTCATAGAAAATGGCACCAAAATTTTACCCGCTTAGCTGTACGTTATTTTTGTGGCCAAAGAAAACAATTTTTTAACTGGTGCTATAGAACAGTTCCTGGAATCCTAGGGTTTTCAATTGCATCATCTAATTTCTGCGTACCATGCCTATCTGCATACGTCTAAATTCCCTAAACCTTTTCATTTCACCGTTCATTGTGCAGAATCAAAACATTAGATTGAGTTACATTTCGTAAAGCCTTCCACTGTTTTATTAAAGCGTGTGATGAATGTCCAAAGTTGTTATGTGGGTCTTTTTAAATGTCATCCATTGTTATTATTCATCGAGTCAGTCTTGAGATCTTATGTCTGCAATTCTATGGTTCCTGCAACTCTGGAGTAGAATGCTTATGAAAATGAAGGGGAAATATTAGCCTTTCATGGAGTAATGATTTCTGAAAGTTTTAAGTTGACAAATACAGGTAGCAAAACTCCACACGGGTAGCGGTGCTGCTGATTCTGTAACAGCTAAGTTTCTTGATTGTGGTAACTATCGAACGTCTTCAGTAGCCGCTTGACTTCCTGAGTAGCAATCTAACAATCAAACTTCTAGTAGCACCATAAGATAGCCTACCCTGCGATCTGCTTCTAAAGCAGGACATTTAGTCACCTGGATTAAGTAGAGTAAAATACTCGCGTGGAGATGTGATCAGCATCCTGAAGAACGATGAAAAACTTTCTACTAGAACATGACGTTTGTAATTGTGAGATCATGTCCTGTACAAAGAGCAAGAAGTGTTATTCTGATATTATGTTTTCCAACACCATAGTTTCTATCATACTTCCCAAATCTGCTTGTTCCTTTCTAATCTTGCATTAAAATCACTCATATTAATATTATTCTGGGATGTTAATTGAGGTATGATCCAGTGATTGGAAGAAACGGACTGTATCCTGACTCTCGTAAAATTAGATGCTGTATAATCTGTAAGTTATCTATATTGTACTTATTTTATAATATTTATATATTGCAAAATATAATTTCAATATCAAATGAATTGTATTCTGGAAAATAAAGATGACACATGAATGGCTAATGTGAACATTGCAATTTCCAAATGTGTTTGATTTTCCATACAGTTATTCAGCTGGAATTCTCTTTGGTTATGAATTCAACTCTACATCCCAATAGTAACATTAACAACTGCATTGAAGTAATTCGGGTTATAACGTTCAGGGAATGTGGAGAACGTGAAGCTCCTCGCCAAAATCATTCTTAGCAGCATAATTTACATAATTCATCGGAATTATTTAATTTGGGCGTTGGTCATAAAAAGTGATAATTTTCTTTTTGAAATAAGTAACTTTTACTTGTTGTTTAATCATTCATAAAGCAATTAAAGATTTTGTAACACACCTATTCACAATTTTGACTACTTAGGTTCTGATTATTTATTAACAACAGTTCTAAATTAAATATTGGTTTGCAATTCCTTGTCACAGTTCAATGACTCGTTATGTTGCACTGAACTTCCTGCAGTGCGGTTTTCTTTCTTTTCGTTTCATTTTGTGAAGCACGGAATGACTCATTTTACCATAAAAAAGTATAAACTTCATTAATTCTGTATTGGACACGCTGACTAGAAGTTGAGAATCTCATGATGCATGACTAATAGATAAAGTCGATAATGACACATGTATTTTTCTTTTTTCCCTTCTTTTTTTGCTGTCACTGCGATTACCAGAAACTAAAGTGGAAAAAATACGCCCCTGGAGTAGCTCACATTGTTTTAGTTGTTGCTTTTTTTTAAAGTCACATCTAAAACAGCCATTGTCGAATTTTGAAGCATATATTAGTTTTCTTGATTTACCTGTTACAGATCATACAGATGGCTTGATGCGGAATGCTGGTAATGATTTTTCAACATTAGTAAGGTTGGGGCACTACTCCACTGAAATACTAAGCACCGTCAGTCGATAGATGGTGTGAATACTATGGCACAAAATGTAATTACGAAGTATCGGGTAATAACAAAATATTGATTTCTGTATTCACCCTACTCCACTTGGATGTTAGATGAACGTACATTGTGAACATGAGTTCGTTTTATATACATTATATATATATATACACACACACATACATACATACATACATACATACATACATACATACATACATATATATATATATGTGTATATATGTGTATATATATATATATATATATATATATATATATATATACATGCATACATACATACAAAGCGGTACTCCAGCATGGCCGCAGTCAAATGACTGAAACAAGCAAAAGAATTAAAGATTACATACATACATGGTGAGAGTCGACTCGTACCCGAATAAGGCAACTTCTAGACGCATTTCATTCTGAGAAACAGCTCAAGTTTGGTCTCCACGTCTCATACGGCTCATAAGGCCTAGAAGGGTCTTAAAAGTCGTTCTACACCGACCACAAGTCATCCTCTCCTCCATTACTCTAGCAGCTGCTAGGACCTTCAATGTCAAGTAACTCTACAGGCCGACTTACTCGTCTCCACGAAGTGCACGAGAGATCATCTGGGATATCATATTGGTAGACGGGGGCGCCTCCGTGACCACTCTTTGGTTAAGTAGGCCTGACTTTGAGAAGCAGACATGACCACACTGGTCACATGAAAGAGAATCTTCCGTGCCCTTCTCAAGAAAAGCGTTCACCTCCTCCATATATTTACCAGCACCTTTCAAACCTGCTGTTCTCGATTTTTTTTTAACACCAATAGCAATCAGATTCCTCCACAGCTCCCAACCAGGTGCAAGATCTTCCCGAGTGTTAGTATCAATATTATTCTGTTAGTATCAATATTATTCAGCATATAGATGATCATGAATGTGAGCCATGGAAGGTTTTTTTTACTGCAGTAAAACGAAAGGGTGTTGAAAAGCTTTCCATTTGTACAGTTAGGATGTAGACGCCAGCATTACTATGCGCAAAATCTTCCAAGACAACAGTAGCAAAGATGGCAAGCAATTTCAGGCCCCCTAGAAATCATGTTTTGACTAAGGTGGGTTCTAGTAGTTTACTGTCGACACAAACCCATACTTTCATATTGTCATGAAGAAATCGAATGAGCCCTGTGAACTTTCCCGGACACTGCAGCTTGAGAAGGACACTCGAAAGAGTTGGCTTATGTACAGTATCAAATACCTTGCTAAGATCGATGCAACACTAGTACAGATCGAGTCGTTGTTCTCAACACTTCTCTTGAACCTGTCAGGCTGTAAAGCTCATATCAGTTGTGCTTCGATATGGCCGAAAGCCACATTGTGATACAGGAAGTATGTCCAGTGCAACATGGTTCAGAAACCGATTAAGAAGTTTCCTTGCAAAGATTGGGTCTCTCACTATCTGTTGGATGGTCAATGACTCCAATAATTTCTTCCGCCCTGAGACTGGATTTGTTTTTCGAGCTGCAAGGTGTTCAACATAAACCATCCTTCCTACCATGCAGGTTTGATAGGTTCACTGATTTAGTCGCTGACAGTCCGACCATGCGACAGATTGTACTGGGTTACGAGTTACCAGGAGCACTAAGACTGACTTGACCATGCATATATGCATAGATATATGCATATATACATGCATATACAGACAGACATATATATATACATATGAGAGAAAGAGAGAGACAGACAGACAAAGACTAGTATTTGAAATATCATATAATAAACAAATTATTGATTTATTAAAATTGTCTCAGCCCCTGGAGGCTATGTTATAATTACAGAATGGCAGTTAAGACCAGCTCAACTTGAGAAGGGAAGATAATCTCAAGAAGAAAAAAAAACAATTCTCAGAAACTGACAAGCCACTAAAGAAAAGGAGGAAGCATGTTTCCTGGAGATACAAGGACAGTCATGGACACTTGTTTCTGGCTCAATAGTCGCCATCACCATGAGTTACAGAACACAAAATGTAAAAGTATATATATTGAGGCGGTATCAGATATGAGCTTCAAGAAATAAGGCCATATTATCAATTTCATGTGAGTCCTACGTTTACTTCTGTCATTGGAAAATGAATTGGTTCTAGAACGATGATCATATACAATCTGACGTCCAGATAATTCATTTTCCAAACGCTTATCTCTTGTAATTAGAACTAGATTTTCTTGGATTCAGTGTCACTGCGTGGTCCGCTGGACACGTGTCTTCCACTATAGCGTTAGGCCGACCTAAGCCTTGTGAGTGGATTTAGTAGACGGAAAGAAGCCCGTCGTATATGTGTGTGTGTGTGTGTGTGTGTGTGTGTGTGTGTGTGTGTGTGTGTGTGTGTGTGTGTGTGTGTGTGTGTGTGTGTGCCTGTGTGTGTGCCTGTGTTTGTCCCTCACCAGTATTGCTTGATAACTCATGTTGGAGTGTTTGCATTTCTGTAACTTAGCAATTCGGCTAAAGTGCCCGTAAAATAAGTACCAGGTTTAAAAAATAGTAAAAGACAAAAAATCACTGTATTTATTCTCAATAACGCTCTATTTTACCTGAATAAGATGATATAATTTCCTTCTAACATTTTATACTATCCATGTATTCTGAGACTTTATCAGCTTCCGAAATATCAAGTACGTTGCTGAAAGAGTTCTAATTTCGTTGTAGCTAAAGACAGAGCCAACATACCTCAAGACAATTTTACTTTTAAAACTTTGCCTTTCATTCTTTGCAAAGTCAATTGTATTTACGATAAGTCAACCACTAAAATATTAACTATATATTCGACCGAAAGAAATAAATTTTGTATCACGTGAAGTTAGTTTATATCATAAGAATTTTAAACGCTATAGCAAACAGGTTATGAAGCCACTGTTCTGTTGTTTGACATTCAAAATATCTCAGTCTATTGCTAGCGGCTGGTAGAAAGTTACTTCGAGATAAATTACTGTTATTGAAATAGTTCTTGATTGAATGAGTTGTCTTATAACTTTCTGTATATAGAATAGAAATGTTTCAAAAAGAAAATAGAAACTACACGTGGAAAATATATGGGGAAAGTAAGAAGAAAAACAGCGAAAATGTACATTGGATATGAAAAAATAAAGACTTTTTAATGAAAAATAACGATAAATATATACATTTAGATGAACTGAGGTAGAATTAAGAGGAATAAAAGTCATTATTTTGAATTATTAACGAGATTCAAAGTCATACCGGTATCGTCAAACGCTATTCACTGGCTTTGAATGAACACCGGTTTCCAAACGGTGTTGTGTCTAATAATCCCTGAGTAAAAAGATTATGTGTAAGGGAGGTAAGTAGTTCTGGACGTGGTGCAATTAGGTTAGATATAATACAGTAAAATGAATGAGGTGTGGGAAGTATGGGAGTTAGTGGTATTATTGGTAAGATTAGTAGTGTTCTGTATTATGTTACGTGTTCATGCTAAGTTGTAGATGATATTTATTTGATGAAAGTTACCTTTTTATTCATTCTTTGCTGTACTGTGAACATTGATGGAAGGGGAAAATTAGGAAGTTAGGATTAAGGTTCCTAGCACATCTTTTTATGTGTTCACTGGCCTGTATTGTGAGTAGCGGATTTGTTCTTTATTACAGTATTATATCTACTCTAATTGCACTACGTCTAGAACTACTTACCTCCCTTACACATAATCTTTTTACTCAGGGATTAGTAGACCGGACACCGTTTGGAAATCAGTGCTCATTCAAAGCCACTGAACAGCGTTTGAAGATACCGGTATGACTTTGAATCTCATTAGCTATTCAAAATAATGACTTTAATTCCATTTAATTCTACCTCAGTTCATCTAAATGTATATATTTATCATTACATAAAAAAAAGCCTTTATCTTTTCATATCCAATGTGTGTTTTCGCTTTTTTCTTATTCTTATACATATATATATATATATGTTTATTACGTATGTATGTATATATATGTGTGTGTGTGTGTGTGTGTGTGTGTGTTTATGTATATATATATATATATATATAGATGTTTATTATGTATGTATGTATGTGTATATATATATATATATATATATATATATATATATATATATATATATATATATATATATATATATATGAATATAATTGAACAATAATCCTAGAATGGAAGCGTTCCCACAAGTCACGTGACTTTTAAGATCACAGTACGTATTCCTGGGATGATTTGCAGTGTAATCCATTGTATTCGTGGGCATCCGGTTGATCATCATCATTGAGCTTAATACTGGTAAAAAGAGAAAAACATCCATCTGTGGTTCATCCACTAATGTTATATCACCTGAAGAAATGAATCAATGATCATGATCAACCAGAAACCTACGGATACAACAGACTACACTGTAATAATCCTAGGAGTACGGCCTGTGATCTCAAAAGTCATGTGATTTGTGGAAATGCGCGTAGCGAAGCATCAAATGTTTATAATTTCCATCTTAGGATTATTGTTATAATTATTATATTTATCCTACCTTATATCGGTATAACTTGAATCAACCTCGAAAAACTGGGTCACTAGTCAGCATCATTAGACAGTGACCAGCATTATACATATAGTGCATTGGTAGCATCTCGAGTTCAAGAAAGACGGTTCCAAAAACCTGCAGATGATTTCTTTAAAGTAACCAAATGTTCATGTTGCCCCTTGATCCATTTCTTCCATCATTATATGTATAGGTGCACGGTGTGCCGAACGTCAGATGTTGGAGTGATCGCAGAGCAATATGAGATGAAGTGTCTTGCTCAAGAGCACAACACACTACTCGCAAATCGAATCCATGATCTCGCAATCATGAGTGTAATACCGTAACCAAGAGGCCAGACACCCTCACACGCACACAAACACACACACACTCACATCTATCTATCACACTTCTCTCTCTCTCTCTCTCTCTCTCTCTCTCTCTCTCTCTCTCTCTCTCTCTCTCTGTATATATATATATATATATATATATATATATATATACACACGTGGTCTGATCAATACGTTTCCGGACTGTTGCCATAGTAACAAAGCTAAATTACAAAGAGTGAAACCGCTTGATACAAATTTAGTTTGAACTCCGCTGTGCATGTGCACTAAGATTTAACGTTCTATCTTACTTCCACTATTTACAGCAGTGCTTCGAAGGAAGGTGTGTAGCGTGTGATCATAGCATTGACAACTTCCTCTGTCATGGCCAATGCAACGATCGCTCGCTACACACCTTCCTTCCAAGCACTGCTGTAAAAAGCGGAAGTGAACTAGAAAATTAAAGCGTTGTGCGCATGCACAGCAGAGTTCAAGGTCAATATGTTTCTAGTGACTTCACTCTGCGTACTTTAGCTACGTTACTATGGCAACAGACCGGATACTTATTGATCAGATCTCGTATACAGGCTGATCGTAAAGCATATATATATATATATATATATATATATATATATATATATATATATATATATATATATATATATATATATATACATATATATATATATATATATATATATATATATATATATATATATATATATATATATATATATACATATATATATATATATATATATATATATATATGGGAGAATTTACGAAAAAAACAACACACGAAGACAGGTGGTGTAAACAACAAATGGATGTATTAGTTTAACGCTCGAGAATAGAGTATATATATATATATATATATATATATATATATATATATATATATATACAGGGTGATTGAAAAAGTAACTCCCTATATTAAAATACGTATAAATTATTTATTAATTGCAATTTTTACAAATAAATGGATATGAGAAAAAAAGCGTTTAATATGAGGTTTTATCTAAAATTTCAAAAACAAACGCAAAATTTTGAGAAATATATTACAAGAGATAAATAATTTATATGTATTTTAAAATAGGGAATTACTTTTCAATCACCCTGT
Organism: Octopus bimaculoides; assembly: GCF_046866305.1. Taxonomy (NCBI): domain Eukaryota; kingdom Metazoa; phylum Mollusca; class Cephalopoda; order Octopoda; family Octopodidae; genus Octopus; species Octopus bimaculoides. The sequence continues at coordinate 73,863,585 of NC_142928.1, read as the reverse complement.
ATATAAAGTACATGTCTTGAGGCACACAAAAGAGGAATACAGAAGATATATGTGTATGTGTGTGTGTGTGTGTGTGTGTGTGTGTGTGTGTGTGTGTGTGTGTGTGTGTGTGTGTGTGTGCGTGCGTGCGTGCGTGTGTGTGTGTATAAATTAATAAATAACTGATATCTATTAATTTATATACAAGTACATACACACACATCAATACATGTATATATGCGTGTTTGTGTGAGCCCGTGTGGAGGTAATCGTTGTCAAGATATCAGCAAAACTGGTGCTTCTCGAAACGAGCATTATTGCGATATTTGTTTCACGCTGAGTCACAAGCAATCCTTGGTAACTTTCACTATCAGAGTTGTAATCAATCCATTATTGACTCATTAAAGACCTGTAACCAACAACAGTATTGTTCAGTACTGGAAATATACTATTAAAGATATTAAAGAACAAAATCACATATATGTGTCTATACGTGTGTATTTGTGCGTGTTTGAACATGTGTGCATACTCGTGTGTGTGCGTACGTGTGTGTGTTGTACATGCATGCGTGCGTGTGTATGTGTAGCACGTATTTGTGTGCCTCTTCTCTGTTTGCTTCGGGCCATGTACTTTTGTGGTTGTCTCTGTGTGTATACGTATGAGCATCTGCATGTGTGCCTCTGCATGTATGTTTATGTGTGAAGAACTTAACAAGCAATTATATGCTAAAATGCGTTTTAGGATTTCACACGATTACCTCAATGAACACAAGTGATCTCCAGTAACTATGAGCAAAAGTACTGAATATGCTTTCACTCTATATTCACCGAAGATCATTGACGAACACAGCAAATTCACTCGGATCACACACAATGCACGCACACACGCACACGTGTGTAATTTGTACAAAGCACATAGTGACTCAGGAAAAATTATTATGGACTTCCTCTTCATATTCAAGATAGTGACATCATACTTGAGGTAGTTAGAAGAATAAATTGATTGGTGGCAAGAAAACATCTCAGTATCTAATATCAATCTAAACAGATATTGGCAAGTACATGCGACAATCCTAGACACTTCGATCTCATTAGACATGTTCATCAAGCACAGTTTTTTCTGTACTAGCAGATTAGTGGTGAGAATCACTACATTGATGCACAGATATGTGCTTTGATTTTTTTTCCAGTTCATTATGTAAAATGACCCTAAAATGACTAATTTTTATTGAGTTACCTGGTAATTACTCGAACTCATTATAGTATTATAGTACTTTTTGAAACCTGCAGTGTACATCGTTGTACTTCAACATATCACTATAGTGGTTATCTTACATTGATGTAACAAATGTTCAAGTCCCCCCTCTAGTCATTCTTTTATAGCTCCGCTGAAACGTAGGAAGTTCTATGTCTGTACAGTTAAGGATACCTCGATGCATCTCACGGTCACACGCGCTGGCCATACTGCACCTGATATTAGTGTCCTTTGTCAAGAAGATTTCAGTCAACTTTGTAGAACCCTCTTCTTTCTACTTCTCGCCTATAATAGCTTATAAGCAATACTCCAATGAAGAAAGCCTCTGCGTTTGCTATCGGTTTTGCGTCTTACCCTATGCTGCACACTCTAGGTAAGTACCCCCACCCCATAGCTATTCACTTCCATTCTACCAAGATCACAACCATGCACATATGCACACCAAGTGCGTAAGAACCTCAGCCACTTCAAACAAACAAGATCACTTTCCCTTACAACGTTCCTTCTGTTACTCTCAAACATTGCGCCTCAGATATAGCCACTATACTCACAAAATTCTTCAGCCACTCCTTGCTTCAACTAGAACATATCCTGACCTTTGGAGACACACCAAAATGGGTGTAAATTCTTAAAGTGCAACTCATCAATTTCTGCCGTCTACCGCACTACCGTACTTACTGACGGCTCATCGAAGTTTGCGGAAACAGCCACTAACAACAATGTCTTACAATAAGCAAGCTCTCTCTCGGCCACATTGATGGGCTGGAGTTTCTATTTCCAGATGAAATTATTTACATATTCGCTAGTGATAAGCTTGAGAAACCATAAAACATCACAATCTAGAATAGAATAAAATAGAATAATCTCGATCTCGCTCTGTTTTACTTTCAGTAAGAAGCTGTTATAATTTCCTTCTAAAATTTTATACTATCCATGTATCATGAGACCTTACCAACTTCCGAAATGTCAAGTACGTTGCTGAAAGATTTCTAATTTCGTTGTAGCTAAAGATAGAGACAACAGATCTCTAGACAATCTTACTTTTAAAACTTTGCCTTGCATTGTTGCAAAGTCAATCGAATCTACGATAAGCATCCACTAAAATATTAACTATATGCTTGACCAAAAGAAATAAATTTTGCTTTATAATAATGCTCTGAAAATTTAGTTTTTCCTATCATGTGAGGTTAGTTTATATCATAAGAATGTATATCATAAGAATTTTAGACGATTTAGCAAACAGGTTATGGAGCCACTGTCTTGTTTGACATTCAAAATATCTCAGTCTATTGCCGACGGCTGGTAGAAAGTTTGAGATAAATTACTGTTATTGAAATATTTCCTGATTGAATGAGTTGTCCTATAACTTAATACAAGCCAAATATTGAGAAAGGTTGCAGAAACTTTTGAATAGTCTGCCCGAGCTTCAATACCTATAATAAAATTCAATAAACTCTTGGTTGTTTGTTAGTAGATATGATTAAATCCTTGATAGCTATAGTGACTATGATGACCATAGTAGTTATTACAATGCTGCTGCTGGTGCTGCTGGTGCTGCTGCTGCTGCTGCTGATGATGATGATGATGTTTATGCTGTAGGTGATAGCGTTCTCGCTGGTTCTGTAGTGAGGTTAGTTGCTGAAGTAATCGGTAGTTGCTGAACATTCTACATAGAGAGCTGTTCATATTAGTAGAGTGCGGAAGAATTTCATATAACCTTACTTGATAGAAAAATCTGTTTATAACTTCTAAACTAAATATATGATATGGAACTGAAGGTTAACATTAGTCTAATAGATCATTTTTATCTGTTGATAAAAATAAGCGTGAAATTCATTCGTAATATTTCAAAAGGAATATAAATTATCAACTTCAACATAATCTACAATTACGTTTAATTTTAAAATATGCAGTGATTTCATTTACGGAGATTGCAAAGAGTGAGTTACAAATATCATATAATTTCTAAGTATTGATTCAATGATTAATCAGAAACGATCGATGTGAAATGAAAATCCAATAAAATAGACATCAATATACTTTACTATATAATAAACTGGCACTCCGTCGTTTACGACGACGAAGGTTCCAGTTGATTCGATCAATGGAACAGCTTGCAAGCAATTTTATAAAAATTTTGTTTCGAAAGTCTTTCCGAATTACTGCTTTTTCCGAACCAAGGTCAACACACATTAAATTTGCTTAAATAATTAAATGAAATTCAGGTACATTTGCATTGAAATACAGGTACCTGTAAATGGTACAAGATTATTTTTTTCTACTCTAGGCATAAAGCTCGAAATTATTTGGGAGGGACCAGTCGATTAGATCTTCCCCAGCACGCAACTGGTATTTAATTTATCGACCACGAAAGGATGAAAGGCAAAGTCGACCTCGTTGGAATTTAACTCAAAACATAAAGACAGACGCAATACCGCTAAGCATTTCGCTCGACGTGCTAACATTTCTGCCAGCTCGCCGCCTTAATGGTACAAGATTATTAATAGTTTACTGTGCAAGGTACTATTCTGTACAAGGTAAAAGATAACCAGTCTGGCAGGGCGGTATTTGAAGTACCTGTTTGGGGTAAGATATAATAGTTTCACAGAAACCGTTGAACAACATTCTATCGCAATTCTCTTAGTTGTGTAAGGTGTCTAGGTATAGCTAGAGAACATATGTGTGTTTGTGTGGAGGGGTCGTATGCCTGTATGCCATTATTCAGTTTTATTTCAAAATTTCTTGCCAATAGAGAAAGAGTGGTTTTGTAACCAACATCCAAGGCTCGTTCACTGGAATCTCAACATCAACAACAGAGTATTTTTGTACGTATGTATGTATACGTGTAGATTTTTATGTTTTATTTTATGTATGTTGTCTCATGCATATATTTGCATATCTAGGTACGTTCATATATACTTAAATGATAAATTTATGAAAAGTTTTACAGATTTTTACCGTTCCAGAGATGGATTGAATCAGCTTTCTCCTTTCTGGTTTTGAGAAACCTTGTATGTATGTATGTTACTATTCAGTTTATTTCAAGATTTCTTGACAATAGAGAAAGAACTGGTTTCTAACCTAGACCCAAGGCTCCTTCATTGGAATTTCAACATCGACGACAGGGTATTTTTGTTTATATGTATGTATGTATGTATGTATGTATGTATGTATGTATGTATGTATGTATGTATGTGTAGATTTGTATGTTTTATGTATGTATTCTCATGCATATAGTTGCATATCTGGACATGTTCATATATATTTAAATGATAAACTTCTGGAAAGTTTTACAGATGTTTACATTTCCAGTGATGTATGTATGTATGCATGTATGTATGTATGCATGTATGTATGTATGTATGTATGTATGTATGTATGTATGTATGTATGTGTATATGTATAACTGCCGAGTGTGGAAAATATAATAATTTTGCCTACGTTTGATAACATTATAAGAAACAGACCAGAACCCAGAAAAGTGCCTTGCGGTAATCCACTTATCACCACAGATTTTCCCGATAAATATAATTTTTACAGGAAAATTTTGTAAATTAATGTATTAACTACTATATAATTTTATATAAATGGATTTATTAGAAAGTGTAATTGGTTTAACTACTAAATGGAGTTAATTCGATATCCTTCAATTTTTTTAGTTTCTAGCTAAGTTAATTGGTACATAAAGAAAAGTATACAAAACAATACTAATTAATTTATTACAACTTTCCTTTGCATTTTCTTTTCAGGAAAATACCTCTTCCATTTATACCTATATCTTTAATATGCATATTTATGTGTGTGTGTGTGTGTGTGTGTGTGTGTGAGCGTGCGTGTGAGTGTGTGTGTTTGTATCTGCATGTGTGTATCTGTGTGTGTGTGTGTGTATCTGCTTGTGTACCTGCTTGTATGTGTGTGTGTGTGTGTGTGAGTGAGACAGAGTATGTGTACATATAACCACAAAACGCCCTTCACGTACACAGTGTTCTTGTATTTTACAGTGCATTAATTTTAAGCTGAAGTGGGTTGTACAAGAAAGCATTAAATAAACCGATGCACAATTACGACTTTTATCTCATCTATAGCATTTTAATTCAAACTACTAAAACTTAATGCAACTAACTTTTTTTCGTATTGATAAACCGTTAAGAATTAAGTTCATCAACTGATGGCAAAATGTTGTCATTGCACATTGACCCGTAGGAGTGTTATTTGTGAACTGATGTTTGCGTGTATTTTTATTTATTATTTAGTCCGAGGAGATGAAGCACTTAGTAGCAGCCTTCCAGTCTTTCATTGGTCCGTGAAATCGATATAGTTGATGTCAGATTAAACAGCTGTATACTAAACTATGTAGAAAAGATGTGGGTAAATAAATAGCCCCAAAATGGCACGATTCTGCGAAAGAAAGGAATATGCAGTAGGAATGATACAATAGGGGGAAGAAAGGGGAAGGCACATCGAATTTGCTTTGGTGCAAGTGCCAAGCAGCTTACAGATTCAGAGGAATAGAAAATGCTATGCATGCATAGCGCAGATGAGTAAGTTTACTTCAGAGTATGAGTCAAGACTTATATATCTGTCGATGTAACGCATGAGTAAGAAAATCATTTACCTGACAGTTTTTTTATATTTTATTTTGAAAAGATAATATAGGAGCAGGCGTGATTATGTAGTATAAAGCTTGCTTCCCAACCACATGGTTCCGGGTTCGGTCCCACAGCGCGGTACCTTGAGCAAGTGTCTTCTACTATAGCCTCGGGTTGACCAGAGCCTTGTGGGTAGATTTAGTAGACGGAAACTGAAAGAAGAGACCGTAGCATGTGTGTGTGTGTGTGTGTGTGTGTGTGTGTGTGTGTATGCGTGCGTCTTTGTGTCTGTGTCTGAACCCCACCACCGCGTGGCAACCGGTATTGGTATGTTTACGTTCATGTTACTTTGCGGTTCAGCCAAAGAAATCGATAGGATAAGTACCAGGCTTAACAAAAGATAAGTACCTGGGTCGATTCAGTCAACTAAAAAAAAACAAAAAATTTTCAAGGTGGTGCCCCAGCATGGTCACAGTCTAATGACTGAAAAAGGTAAAAGATAATGATATGGTATATCTAATGTGAGTAATTAACTTTTATTGAGTTTATCATACAACAGTCAATGAAGGCTTCTTTGTTAATTTATTCATTTTATGTTGCGTTGGATGAGCAATAAGGTTATCGGTCGCATGTTTTCAACGATCCAATGACAGATTCACTGTGTTTCTGACAGCAGCAGCAACAAGATCAGCAGCAGTAGTAGTAGTAGTGAAAATGAATTGGTTGCAATTGTAGTAGGTATCAGATTAACTCTGCAGCACCCATTTGACACTGAGCAGACGCTCCGTGAGCCTTGATACTCATTTTCGCCAGCTGAATGAACTTGAGCGATGTGAAATAAAGCAGTTTACCTAAGAACACAACAAATATACCGGACCGAGAATTGAACAGGAAACGTTGTGATCGGGATCCCAGTTTTCTAACCACTAGGCCGCATGCTCTGTGGGTATGATATTTACAAATTGCATGTTGGGAATAGTAGTGACGCACTGTTGATAGCTTTAAGAATGGCAACAAATTAGTTTGATGATTTTTAAATTTAAATCTATATTTTGCGTAAGAGCACATCTACAAATGGAATAATTTAAAAGCCATCGTGGGAACATGGAATATGAATTACGGACTTGAGGTAGAAAATGTCTCGTTAAACATTGATTTCGGTTGACTGCTGTCGTCGCTGCCGTCGCTGCCGTCCTCGTCGTCGTTTCCCGTAGGTCAGTCCCGATCAAATCATTTACCTGAGAGTTTGTTTTTTTTTTGTTGTTTTTTTGTAAAGATAATATAGGCGCAGGTGTGGTTATGTAGTATAAAGCTTGCTTCCCAACCACATGGTTCCGGGTTCAGTCCCACAGCGTGGTGCCTTGAGCAAGTGTCTTCTACTATAGCCTCAGGTCGACCAGAGCCTTGTGGGTAGATTTAGTAGACGGAAACTGAAAGAAGAGACCGTTGTATGTGTGTGTGTGTGTATGTGTGTGTGTGTGTGTGTGTGTGTGTGTGTGTGTGTGTGTGTGTGTATGTGTGATCAGTTATTTCAGCTTGGATCATTTTGTCATTTTATGAGTATCTAAAACACTTTATCCAATTCTTCTTTCTTTTCGTAAGGGTATGGTGTGATTCAAGGAAATTTTGTTTGTTATTTTGAGCAATTCTCGTCGCCGTTCGGTTGTTTTCCCGTTAGCTCGGTTGTCAGTTGTGTAAATATTTAATTGGTCGGTTCGCTGTCATTTTATTTGTGCTTAATTCTCGTTTTCGACAAGATAAGAAATAAAATCGTCTTAAGCAAGAACTCAACATTAAACAGTGAGTTTATACCTCAAAGTACATCAAATCCACGTATTTACTACCTCGCCTTTGAAACGTAAATATTGTAGCTGTTCCAAGGACTAGAGATTGCAGAATCAATGAAGTACCAAACTTAACGGATCTATATTTATCTCCGTTTACATTCTATGTTAAAATCCTCCTCCATTCACGGATCGTCTTTGATTTTCTTTCGTCTTGAGTTGATCAAATGCGTACCAGTAATATATTGTAAGAAGATACGATTGACTATACATCTCCTTTATAAATTGGGTTTATTGTGTCGATGTAAAGGAAATGTTGATTGTGGTTATTAGAAGAACCCTATATGTTTTCAAAAGAAACCACTGAACAGCGGATTCATTGTTTTATTGTATTGAAAATCATTGGGTTTGACTTTGGTTTCTGTTCATCAGATATTGATAAAATAAGTATGAGTGATATGTTGGTATCTGCTGTATTGATCATAATTCTCTATTAATCATCCTTAATCAATAGATATCAATATAAACATTACACTGACTGAATATTGAAGCGTGTACGAGGTCGATCGACCTGCTTAAAATGACAACTAATCTCCCGCATAACACATCTTTTGGGTTCACTGTACATTGTAAAAAAAGATGGAATGGTCATGGAACAGAATGGCTTTTGATTGTATGTCTTTTTGTTCAGGGTTTATTTGAGATAAACCAATTGCTTGCTCGACGTGCAAGAAGTAGTAATCAAATCTTCTTTAAATTAAATTTATTGTCCAGGAAAGGAATGGAAACGTTCAGAAATGTAGCCATGTACATATCTAAAACAGCCACGGTTGGAATGTCTGTAACCATATATATGCGTTGTCAGGGCTACTATAGCAATCGCATTACAGTACAAAGCGCTACTAGCTCTCAAACACGTCTCGTAGTTGTGTCTATGTAATTGTTTACTGTCGAAAATGTTCATGTTATGTAAGTACATCACAAGTTAGCAGCGTTTATCTCCTCTAATGTCAAAAAGAAAAAAGAAAAATAAGTAGGTGAAAGTTATCATCTTATTATCTGACTATATAACTAAAAATCACCATGAAAAGCAACGTGATAACGGAAAAATGTGTAACAGTTAATAAAGCATTGCATATTTTACTGTAAAAATATTGGGAATATTTTTCAGAACTTCATTCAGTAAATAGCTAAAAATGAAGGACCCTGTCTCTGAAATACAAAACTTTTTCAGAGAAAATTCCATTCCTGACTTACAAGCATTACTATCCAGTGCAGTCATCCCCTCTTTATGCTACCTTGCTACAGTTTTGGTATCCATAATAATTATACTCAACTGTAGGAAGACTTCTAGACATTTTATAAGTAGTTTTCATTGAATTGTTACTCTTTTGTTATCCTCCTTTTTCTGTTTCGGAATACTTAGAATGTCAGCTGGAAGGAGAGCATGCAAAGGCTTAATCTGTTCTTTTGGAATAACAAAGATGATCACTGTTGGATATAAATTTAAATGTTTACAATGTAGCGGCTTAGATATTTTTCTTTTTAGTCATAATAATTGTAAAATCTTGATGAATTTCACTTTCTTATGTAAGGAATCAAATTAGATACTTATTTCCTTAAAGCTTTTATCATTTCATCGGGACCTATTCGAACATACTTGTTTTACTTGTTAAGTATAGGAGTTAGGGAATTATCCATATTTGATGCAACCCCTCCGAGGCCATTGAGCTTGACGCTGTCAATGTTCCGTTAAAACTGTTTCACGTTAACATCTGCAGGCAAGTCATAAGCAGTGAAAAGATTCCAAAGAGCCGATACTCTGTGGAGTATCGCTGACTAAAGTTTAACATATTGGAGTAGGCATGGATGTATGGTTTAGAAGTTCGCTTTTTGATCACGTAGTTTAATATTTAGTCCCATTGTGAGGTATCTTGAGAAAGTTTCTTTTATTACAGGCCTGGGTCGACCAATGTATGTCTTGTGAGTGAATTTCGTAGGCGGAAACTAAAATAAGCTCGTCATGTGTGTGTGTGTGTGTGTGTGTGTGTGTGTGTGTGTGTGTGTGTGTGTGTATGTTATATCTTATAACATATAAGGTAAGGGGGTTTGCATTTGCGTTTGCCCACACTCACACACACCGCTTAATTACTGGTGTTGGTTTGTTTAAGTCTTCGTAACTAAGCAGTTTGGAAAAAGTTAACGATAGACTTAGTACTAGACTCAAAAATAAGTACTTAGGTAAATTTATTCGACTAAGCTTTTCAAAGTGGTATTCCAGCATGGCCGCAGTCCAATTTACTGAAGCTAGTAAAAGAGTAAAAAGCAAAATAGAATTTAAAAGGATCCATGTATTTTTGACCATTTTGCAAAAGCATCTGAACCACCTAGTTTGACGACATCGTTTGATGACATCTGCAACTTAGAAGCGCTGCTATTGAATTACAACGTGACATGACTTCTGTATCGCATCGTATAAACGGGAATGTCACCTCGAAAAATGACACTGGCATTTGTTGTTTTCAAATAAGCTGAAATGTTTAAATCCATTAAAAACGTTTCCAAATCCGTTTCACACTTTTGTGAAGGTGATATTTGTTTGAAAGAAGAAAAAAGCTATTTAACCCTTTTAGAGCGATGGCAGTTACAAAGAAAGAAACAACAAAAAACACATTGCTACCTTTAAACCAATGATAGAGCTTTTATTTGGTTGTTCAGGTTGATAGAAATAGCAGCAAAATCTCTCTGGCCACAAAGTGCTGTTTTAAGAAAAGGAAGAGCACATTAGATAATGTAGTCCTAAATAGGCCTAGAAAAAGACGAGATGATCATTACAGGGATGCCTTTGATCTTGATTCTACACGATTGGGATTGACCTAGGGTTAAACATCAACAGCAGCAACAGAAATGTTCCTGACCTTGTTCGATGTCAAATGTAAGTACCAAAACTCTAACGAATGAAATCACCCAAAACAGATCATATTGCAATAATGAAACACCGGTACAGAGATTCCTAACACTAATTGTCCGGAATCTCTAATAATCTGCACTAATTTACGAACAGGAACTTCAGATACCCGCGGCCGCCAGACTAGTTTATTGGTACCTTCTACAGACTAGTACTCTGCACGGTACAGTTTTAATAAACTTGTATTACTTATGCGAATGCACAAGTATCTGTATCTCATTTAACTATTTAAGTAAATTTAATATTTGCTTAGTGAAGGCGCATGGCACAGTAGCTAGAGCATGAGGTTGTGAATTCGGTTCTCGAACTGGGTCGTGTGTTGTGTTCTTGAGCTCCAGTTCACTCAGCTGTAGAAATAAGCTGCGACGTCACTGTTGCCAAGCTATATCGGCCATTTCCTTTCCATTGGATAATATCGGTGGCATGAAGAGGGAAGACTGGTATGCATAGACGACTGCTGGTCTTCCATAAACAACCTTACCCAATGGAGAACTTTCCAGGTACAATCCCATGGTCATTCATGAAGGAATAAGTTTTTTTTTTACTTTAATATTTGCATAATTTAATGTGTGCTGACCAAGATGACCACTTCTGGTTTGGAAAAATCAGTAATCCAGAAATTTTTTCTGAATCAAAAGTTTCGGAAAATTTATGTGTTATCTGTATTGAAATATTTTGCGGCTCTGAAGCATAAACTAAGGAGTGGCTTTATGTCATTATATGGAGCGGAAGGAAAACAACCCGTATTGAATGTGCTTAACTGAGACATTGGAACAATTCAATGAAATTCACAACATACTATTATAACTTTAACTTACACGAACGTAATACATTAAACTACACCAATAGCACTGAATTGCACTACATCAACACATCATACAGTGCCGTGCTAGTAGAATTAGTAGTAGTAGTAGTAGTAGTAGTAGTAGCGGGGAAGGAGGGTGCCGGAGATGGCGGTAATAGAACTGTCGAGGTACACCCAATTGTTAGATGCAAGCGAATATGACGTGGTAGAAGGTACCATGCTTTCGCTAATTATTTTAGATGCCTATATAGCTGCGAGCAGACAAAGATACCTTCTCGGTCCCCTACGCCAATCATCAAGAAGATCACCCAGAAAGGAGCAACTGAAGGAAGTGCAGACGCAAACTGACGGGAATGAATGTAACATGGTTCGATTACAGAAAAGCATATGACATGGTACTGCACAGTTGGATAAGTAAAACGAAGAGCATATTTGGAGTGGTAGAAATTATGGAGAAAATGGTTAATGAAAGTATGAAACATTGGAATACTGGATTGGAGGGAAGCTAAAGTTTTACAAAGGGAACATCAGCTGTGTTATATTTCAAGGTGATAGCTTATCTCTATTACTATTTGTATTGGCCATGATACCGTTGAGTTTGATATTACGCGAAGTTAAGATAGCTTATTATTTGGGAAAAGGATATGATAAGATAAATCATCTCATTTTTATGGATGATATAAAGCTTTATGCGAAAATGAGAAGCACTTTGTAAATATTTTACATACTGTTCGCATTTTCTCAAATGATGTAGGTATGGAATCTGGAATTGAAAAGTGCGCTATACTGATAATGAAATGAGGTAGATTTGAAGGAAGCCATGGAATTGAAATGCCAAATGGGCAAACAATAAAAGCAGTTGAGAAAGAACAGCGGTATAAGTATTTGGGAATGCTGGAAGCAGATGAAATAAAACACGGAAAAAAACAAATTGCCAGTAGGGAGAATACAAAGAGAGTGAGAAAAGCATTACAAAGTCGAATTCAAAAAATATTATTGAAGTACTGGTTTGAGGAATAATTCATGAGCATTTTTCTTTTCAAATTTCAAATTTAAAAATGCATGCAGAAATAAAACGCACTGACAAAATGTGTTATGTTATTTAAATGAGAATTTTTTGCTCTTCAAAGTAGTGTGATTTGATTTTTTTTATTTTATTGATTTTTGTGCATTTTCAGAACATTAAAATAGAATGTCAAGTGGACAAAACTGAGCATTTTCGACACCATTTGCTTTCTGCATTTAATCGAGGTGTTAAAGGCGCCGAAGATGCGCGTGAGATTTGTGCTGTGTATGGAGACGGAACATTGCCTCAAAGTACCACTTGCCGTTGGTTTTCGCGCTTCAAAAATGGAACTTTGACCTCAAGGATGGATCACATACCGGTCGACTAACTGAGATCGATGACGAGTGATTGAATCAACTTCTTCACGAAAATCACTAGAGAATTGGCATAGCAGATGGATTGGGATCAAAAAATTGTGCTGAACCACTTTTACTCAATAGGCAAGGTTCAGGAACGCGGCACTTGAGTGCAACACAAAGCCCGTCCTCACATACCCAATATCACCAAAGCCGCGATTCAAGAACTTAAATGAGAAGTACTGCCTCACCCTCCATACTCTCCAGACTTGGCACCGTCAGATTTTCCTTTCTTTCAACCACTTTCGAGCGCTTTGCGCGGTGTATTGTTCAATAATAACATGGAATTAAGGGCGTGGTTCGACGAATTCTTTGAGTCAAGATCGGGAACTTTCTATCGCTGAGGCATCGAAAAACTTATTGAACGATGGGAGGAAGTCGTAAACAACAACGGAGAGTATATTATTAATTTTTAATTTGTTGTTTTGTTTTTGTTTAAAATACATTTGAAAAACGCTCATGAATTATTCTTCAACCCCAATAATAAATGCCAGAGCAGTACCGGTAATCAGATATGGGGTTGGAATTGTAGACTGGATAAAAAGCGACATACAGAAACTTGACAGAAAAGCTAGAAACCTGTTGACTATATAATGGAGCCAACCATCGGAAAGCTGATATCAACCGGTTGTATTTGAAGAGTGACCAGAGTGGAAAAGGCTCAACAGAGTTTCTCCAAGAATGATGTTGCTATTGCCTTCCCCTAAACCTCTATAAAACGCCAAAGTGGAACTTCCACCGACCACATTGCCCGACTGCCAGAAGACAATGAATACCTGACGACTTATAATTATGTTAGTAGTAGTAGTAGTAGTAGTAGTAGTAGTAGTAGTAGTAGTAGTAGTAGTAGTAGTAGTAGTAGCAGCAGCAACAGTAGTAGTAGTAGTAGTAGTAGTAGTAGTAGTAGTAGTAGTAGTAGTAGTATCATTTAAACACGAATATTCACTGGTTGGGTTGACAGGTTTTAAATGAATTACATTTGCTTCTGTTTTTGTTTCGTTTTTTTCTTTTCAGTTATATTTTTAGTAGTAGCGACCTAACTCTTGTCCTAATTCAAATATAATAACGAAAATACCAGCAATTGCAAGATGTGACAAACAGGTCGATATACATTATCATAAGCAAAATAAGTAAAGGAAAATGTGAACGACTATGTTGGAGGTGGCGGCAGCCTCGGAGGTAGCTGTTGCAGGTGTGGTGGTGGTGGTGGTAGTAGTAGTAGTAGTAGTAGTAGTAGTAGTAGTAGTAGTAGTAGTAGTAGTAGTAGTAGTAAATAGATCCTTTGTCGGTTTTTACAACGAGTACTCTAGTTATTCAATCAGCTGTTTCAGCTGATCGAAGATTTGGATTGACTCGCGGCTATCGTATTATATGACATATATCCAAGAAGCTCGTAGTAGGGTCGAACCTGAAACTTCATGACAGCGAAGCAAACTTCTTGAATATTCTTCCAAAGCAATGCAGGAGATGTAAGTGTACGAATATGGCCGTCTTTAGTTTTCATAACTTTTCTATCGTAGGCATAAGGCCAGAAATTTGCGGGGCGGGGGCTGGCCGAATACATCGACCCCGGTGCTCAATTGGTACTTATTTCATCGATCCCGAAACGATGAAAGGCAAAGTTGACCTCGGTGGAATTTAAACTCAGAACGTAAAGACGTGCAAAATGCCGCTAAGCTTTTTGTCCGGAGTGCTAACGATTCTGCCAGTTAGTAGAACCACCGGAGGTCTCTCCCGAGCAATAGGTTCATAAAGACAGTTTACTGAATTCTGTGACGTAAATATTCTTACCCACTATCCCCAGGATGAGACGTCGGTCCGTCGCAGGCTTACTCTCTTTTGCCAGTTGAACAAAGTGAAAAACATAAAATGAAGTGTCTTGCTCAAGATCACAACGCATCGCTCAGTCCAGGAATCAAAACTACAATCTTATGATCATGAATGCAACAGCTTTACCACTAAATCCAGTGCCTTCACTCATCATTTTTAATAATCTTCTTATATAGCGAGGCGGTGATCTGGTAGAATCGATAGCAAGCCGGGCGAAATGCTTAGCGGCATTTCATCCGTCCTCGAGTTCTGCCCAGATCGACTTTGCTTTTTGTCATTTCGGGGTGGATAAAATAAATACCAGTTGGGCAGAGGGGGTCGATGTAATCGACTTACTCCTCCTCCGAACTTGCTAGCGTTATGCCAAAATTTGAAACCACTATCATATAAAAGGCAGCGAGCTCGCTGAATCGTTAGCAAGCCGGATGAAATGCTTAGCGGCATGTCGTCGGTCTGTACGTTCTGAGTTCAAATACCGCCGAAGTCGACTCTACCTTTCATCCTTTCAAGGTTGATAAAAGAACCAGTTGAGCACTGTGGTTGATGCAATTGACTTATGGCCTCCCCCAAAATTGTTGGTCTTGAGCTAAAATTTGAAATCAATATCTTATTTAATTGGTAGTGCGTTTCTCTTTCTCTCTCCCCACTCTCTCACCTCCCCCTCTCTCTCTCTCCAAGCGTGTGTGCGTGTTTCTGTTCTCTTGATATGCACATCAAAGGCAATTAGCTGTTTTGATGCTAATTACCCATGATAAAACATGTATTTTTTTTTCAATTAAATCCCTTTAAATCCAATTTGCCGCAAGCAATTTAGCGATAAAAATGAAAATTTATTATCCGTGAGTTTTTCCACGAGTATCCACTGCTTGATTTATAGCACGGAGACAAAGCCTTACATCTTAGAGGATGAGTACACCGAATAGATCAACCCCTGTACATAGCGAGTATTTATTTTATTAACTCCGGAACGATGGAAGTTAAAGTCGACCTGGACGTGACTCATCTCAAAACGTCATGGTATGCAACTAAATACTTCAAAGAATCACTCAACCGTGTTTTCACATCCAACGCCTCTCTGGCACTTTTAATGATGATTTATTAATTAGCGCAAATCTATGAATTTTGTGAGAGGATACACTGGGATTAGATTGGACTCAACATGTCACCGGCGAGCTGGCAGAAACGTTAGCACACTGGGCAAAATGCTTATCTGTATTTCGTCTGCCGTTACGTTCTGAGTTCAAATTCCACCGAGGTTGACTTTGCCTTTCATCCTTTCGGGGTCGATAAATTAAGTACCAATTACGCACTGGGGGTCGATGTAATCGAATTAATCTCTCTGTCTGTCCTTGTTTGTCCCCTTCTGTTTAGCCCCTTGTGGGCAATAAATAAATAAATAAATATGTCACCGGTGTTTTATTTCACCGGAAAGGCAAAACGCAAAGCTGATTAAGACCCAACTCGAAAAGGTAAAAGTAATTAATTCGATTCTATCGAAAGAAAACGAAAAATTTCAAACACTAACAACATATATGACTAAGAAAACTAATTGCCAAACAGTTATATGGTCAACAATGTGAGGGATTGATGGATGAATCATATCTTTGCCGATCCAACAATCACCATCACTTTTGATATTAACTAATAATTGTGGAGACATTTTTCCTTGGAATTCACCTCAGAAATATTGGTGGCAGATCTACAGATGATCGAATAAATAGAGGAACACGCATCTAACAGACATGTATTGTATTGTTACCTAACTCAGATTCTCGGCTTCCATAACCAAGATTGATTAAGGATTCGCGCTCTCCCTCTTGATCTTCACACACGAAGAACTGCCGCCATCATCATCATTATCAACCTCATCATCATCATCATCATCATCAACCTCATCATCATCATCATCATCATCATTATCATCTTCAGATGTATATTCTTTCATTTTTTAATTGTTTCAGTCATTTGAATGCGACCATGCTGGAGCATCACCTTAAAGGGGTTGTTTTCTTTTTAGTCGAAGAAATCGACCCCAGAACTTATTCTTTGTAAGCCTAGTACTTATTCTATCGCCCCCTTTTTACCGAACCGCTAGATTACGGAGTTTTAAGCATAACAACATCGGTTGTCAAGCGATGGTGGAGGACAATCACAGACACAAACACACACACTCACACATATGTATATATACATATGTATATATAAATACACACACACACACGCGCGCGCGCGGCTCATATGGGGTTCAGGGCTTTTGGCTTAAAAACCTGACAGCTCTACACAGGAGAATTGCGACACAGATGGACGAAATACTGAGTAGTGACATCCAAGTACCGGCCTAGATAACAAAAGGTAGAACGGTAATATGCCAGAAGGACCCAAGTAAAGGGAATGCGGTTGGAAATTTCCGACCAAGATCTTGTTTGCCACTGTTGTGGAAACTGATGGCGGCCATTATATTGAACCGCATCTATAAGTACCCAAATGAGAACGACCTACTATCAGTGGGTCAAAAAGGGTGTAGACGAAAGGGTGTAGACGAAAGGGCAGAAGAACGAAGGATCAATTACTAATCGATAAGACTATCCTGGCTGATTGCAAGAAGAGGCACAAAAATTTGGCGATGGCATGGGTGGAGTACAGGAAAGCATATGGCATGATCCAACACTCGTAGGTTTTTGAAAGCCTTGAACTGCTTAAGGTCTTCCACAATATCCTGAAGTTAATACACAACTCAATGACAACGTTGCGAACTGAACTGACAGCATGGGGAAATAAGCTAGGAGGGGTAAATATCAAAAGAGGAATCTTTGAAGTGTACAGCCTGTCGCCTCTCCTATTTCTTGTCTGTATACTGCCACTAACAAGCGTTTTAAGAAAGATGCGTGTGGGGGTACATACTAGGTAGGGTGAAAGTAAACAACCTGTGGTATGGATGACCTGAAGCTATTTGCTAAGACTGGGAAAGAAATTGAGAGTTTGACGGCAACTGTGCAGATGATTAGCAAAAATATTGGCATGGTATTTTTGATAGAGAAATGTGGTATAATGATTCTCAAAGGGAGGAAAATCAGTAAAAGCCAGGGTATCAAGCTGGAAAGTGGTGAAACTATAAAGGAAGTCGGAGAGGAAGGATATAAGTACTTGAGTATCATTGAAAGAGATAAGATGAATGAACAAAAGATGAAAGAAATGTACAGGAAAGAGTATTTAAGGAGAACTCGGCATGTGCTTCATTCGAAGTTAAATGGCTGCTATAACATTAGAGCAATTAACACGTGGGCGGTTGCTTTGATGAGATATGGGGCAGGAATAGTATCTTGGAAGAAGCATGAGTTACAAGAGATAGACAGGAGAACACGTAAATTAATGACAATGGACAAAGAACTACATCCCAAGAGTGACGTGTCAAGGTTGTATGTAGAGAAGAAAGGAGGACGGGGATTGGTGTGTTGTGAAGGTTGTGTAAGAGAAGAGAATAACCTGGCTTGGTATGACAAGGGGATTAAAGAAGTAATGATTGAAGCAGTGAAAATGCAGGGGACCTTTAAAGTGAACGAAGCTGTAGATCCAACACAATTTAAGAAAGACCAGAGAGAACAGATGAAGAAACTTTGGCAGGACAAGAAAATGCACGGCCAGTTCTTAAATAATAAAGATGAAATTGATTGGAATAGTGCCTGGCAGAAACGAAACTTAAAAGGGCCCACTGAGGCATTAGTGTGCAGCGCTCAAGAACAAGCTCAGAACAAACTACTCCAAATATCACATTGATAAAAGCACTGACTCGCCACAGTGTAGGATGTGCTTTGAGAAGAAGTATAAGCAATATTGCTAGTGAGTGCTGTAAGCTCGCACAATGCCAATATAAAGGGAAACGCGACAATGTGGCCAGATATGTCCACTGGCTGTTGTGCGGTAAAGCAAACCTCGAGAGAGCCGAACAATGGTATGAACACAAGCCAGAGGGATTAATGGAAAACGAACATTACAAAATACTCTGGGATTTTAAAATGCAGTGCGACCAAGTCATAGAGGCGAGACGACCAGATATCGTGCTCATCCATAACGATGGAAAAGAAGTAAAGATAATAGATGTTGCAATACCAGGCGATTCGAGGGTGAAATGTAAGGAAACAGAAAAGATTGAAAAATACCAGCCACTGCAGGACGAGACAGGAAAGTTATGGGGCATAAGGAAAGTAATGATAATACCGGTGGTAATTGGAGCATTAGGAGCAGTTTTGCAAGGACTTTGAAAAACATATTAAGAATATTAGAGCTGCTGTCAGGTTCGAGATGATCCAGAAGACAGCATTGTATGGTACAGCTCGCATTCTGAGGATCGTATTGTCTCTCTGAGTCACAGGAGGAAGCACTACTTGAAACCTTTAGTGATTCGTTATTGCCTGCTTTCAAGTAAAGAATAACTGGTAATTAAGAACTATCCGAGAGTTTTTCAGAGTAACAATAACTAATAATAATAATGAAGAGCGTAGACGTGATACTAGTAGTAATCGGCGCGCTTGGAAGTATAAGCACTCATCTACTAACATGGCTGAAAAAGATTAGTACAAATGTAAAGAAAGAACACCTTCAAAAGTCCTCATTGCTTGAAACTGCTAGAATTTTCCGCAGGATTCTTGAAACATGATCAGTAAACAAATGCTATCTTAGTCTGTTGACTGTGACAGCTGACACTTTCCATCATACCCAGCAAAATAAGCTAAGAGTTTTCATCAAATAATAATTCTAATAATAATAATAATAATAATAATAATAATAATAATAATAATAATAATAGTAATTTATTTGCTACAAGGACATGATGAGTAGGAAATCACGAGCACATTTTATAGTTGTGTGGAGGTTTACACAAGATAAGGAAAGAATGGTGAAATGAGGTCAAAGTGAGGACTGATACTTGATAAATACTTCAATCGCATCCAGCGCGAAGTTCAACGCTGTTATGATATAGCTTTTAAAGAGATGGGATCAACGGAGCAGGCATACTCTACATATGTTCAACTTAAACATTGTATGGTGTCCCAACAATTTAATGGTTTATAAATGTCACCACTAACTTTATATTTGAAAATTGGTTATTGGATAAAAAGAGAGGAACAACAAACTAGATCCATTGCGATAACCTAGTTTGATGTCATTTGGAACTCAGCTCGACATTTGTGTCAGAGACTCATTACTGAATATTACAGCGCTTGGAGAGGATGCATTAAATTTGCAATGAATGCTATCTCCGATATTAAAGCCCCAATTATCAGCTTTTGTAAATAACTGGTTATTCTTTTGATCGCCATTAATGAAGAAGCTTTTTATTCAATATTTTAGTAGTATCCGTCTCAAACTTGAATTCACCATGCAGTGATTTAGTGCGATCAATACGGTTGCATAATACAATATCAACAATACCAGAGAAAATCGGAAGAAAAACAATAACGGAAAAGGTAAATGTAATCTTATTAGCTTTTGTTATGAAAGAGACCAAAGTTATGAAGTACATTTTTCTTGGAGTTATGAACTTATAATGATTTATGCGACTGATGGAAAATAGCAAAAGAAAATCTTTTTATTAGCTATATGGCACGATATATGATGGCACTTGCAACAAAAATGTGCAAAAAGGGTATTTAATATCCGGATTACAAATATGACTTTAAGAGCTCTCTGCATAAATAAATCAATGGCTTATAACGTGTGTGTTGCACAAGTACTCATATCAACATTCGGGGGACGCAATTAGATGCAAGATGAGATATGGGCCATAGATGCTAAAAGCCAAAGATCATTAACCCCACCAGAAATTTCTACATAAATAATTGTATAAACAGCCTGAAACTAAAATTTGATTTCGAAACATCCAATATTTACATACTTGTATTTATAGCATTATGTGATGCGCTTCGATATCCAATGTTCCAAAAAAAAAAAGAATTATCTCTCGAACGTTTATAAAAATACGCATGACGGAAACAACACACAATTCTCGCTGATAAAAATAAAGTTTCTAAAATAGATAGAGAAATTTTAAGGATTGTTTTGTTCCAATAGTAGAACGCCTGACTGATCTAAAGAAGATGGCGATTTCGAGTCCCACGGGCAACCTTCGGCTTTTACTATCCAAAGGGATTTTCAGCCCAATATTTACATATTATTATTTATAACTTTATGTGATGTTCTACGAGAATCATCTTATATGGGAATTCTTTGATTGACGACTTGAGTTTCATGCTACTGCGATCTTCAGATCAGAACTATTGTGCATTCAGTTCACACCACTTTATACACATTGAAGCAAATACCTATTATTCAAATTGATGTTTTAATATTATTTTGTTATATTACTTTGCGCTGCTTCTTTTTGTGGAACATTGTCTTTGTCTCAAATATCTTTTTCTTTCTTTCTTTCTTTCTTTCTTTCTTTCTTTCTTTCTTTCTTTCTTTCTTTCTTTCTTTCTTTTTTTGTTCGTTATCTTCTAGCTTGTTTCGCTGTTTTATATTTTAGGGATGTTATACTATTCATCGTGCCATTTGCGAAATTGCTTTTATGTTCTATTTTTATTAGACTATTTCTCTGTTACGTAACAGCATTGACTATTGGGGTCGACTAAAAAAACTCAATCTCTACTCTCTCCAACGAACGTAGCGGCAGCGCTACAACATTTGTGTGATGTGGAAAATATTCCATCAATATTGCACAAATAATGTTGGCATCAATTTTAAAATCCACCCAAGACTTCTCCCCCTGCTATCCACCCACTACAAAAATCGAACTCAGGACACAGAACATTGCGTCACAACTACTTTACCTCAACCGGTCCAGCTTTCTTTAATACCATACCAAAATATGTCAAAACGGAAACGGATCCCATAACAGTCAAATGTTCACTGGGCAAATTTCTTCAAAACACCCCGGGCCAGCCTCCTACACCCGGATATGTCTCCAACAATAACAACTCTTTGTTAGAGTGGGCTATGGTGCCCCATATATGATTTAAAAACTTCACCCGGTGGTGACATGGCCTGAGCCTATACTGGCCGAAATCTATCCAAGTTATGAAAGTTATTATGTGTGTGTGTGTGTGAAAACACGTTCATTCATACACACGAACTTATGTGTACATATATGTGTGTGCGTGTGTGTGTATGTGCACATGCTCTTGTTACAGAAATTTTTGAGAGTATATAAATTCACATATCCACATATGCCTGATTATGCGTTCACACCGAAGCATACATTCATGAGAAGACATGCGCATCTTTGTGCATATATATATGTGTGTGTGTGTGTGTGTGTGTGTGTGTGTGTGTGTATCCAAAAACGAAATATACATACATATATATATATATATATATATATATATATATATATATATATATATATATATATATATGTATGTATGTGTATTTTCTTTTTAAACGAGTGAATCTAGTATGTGTGCTTATATAAATGTATATGCATGAAATTTATCCAATTATTTATTTAATGTCCTCTCAACGTCATTTCTACTTCAGTGTTACTATGTATTATTCATTTTTACGTCAATGTTTCATTCTTTTTGTAGCCAGATTCTCGTGGTTTGTTATTTTGTTGGTCTTAGCATTGTCATACATTCATAGGTTTTTTTCACTTTTGTTGTGTATTCGTTTGTCTGTCTTGTTCGTATTTCCGACTATATTTAAAAATAAATTTCTTCTGATGTCTGCAACCTGACATCATCTTTTTTTTACTTTCTCGAGCAAGCGTATAATTATGTTGTAAGACACATTCTGAAACCATTTTATTATATGAGGAGCTTAAAATTGAACTGGTCTATTATTGTCGATTTCATGTTTATGCTTTTGTTATTCACCTTAAATACCCAACTTGTTTTTATAGAGACGTTTAAATAAAAAAAAAAACCCCGGAGAAACTCTGACTGAGTACTACCTCACTCTTTCTTCCCAAATTAAATCATGTGAATATATAACTACATACATGCAATCAAATATACACACATATAAATGCATGCATAAACACACACAGATTCATATATATATATATATATATATATATATATATATATCATGTCCTTACTAATAATCATACATTTACACACACACACACACACACACATACACACACACACACACAAACACACACACACACACACACACACACACACACACACACACACAAATATATATATATATATATATATATATATATATATATATATATATATATTTAATCTAGAATGCAAACTCGTGATGTACTCCAAGTTTTCTACTAGTCGCTTTGGCAAATGTACAAGAAATGAAAACTGCGACAGATTACAGCGGAAGTTGGGAGCGAAAGAGAAACTCCACTAGTCTGAAGTACTCTTTTATCTTGCTTGTTGAACTAAACACATCGACATACATAGATACAAACATGTATGCATATATATGATTGATATATATATATATATATATATATATATATACAGAGTGAAGATTTGTGTAACCTCTGTGGTGTCAAAAATTAGTTTACATAAACGTATTCAAATCAAACGATAGAGTTTTTGGCAATGATAAGAAAAGTTGTCAGGCTTTGTGTATCCTCTGTGATAAGTCAAAATATAGTTTACGTAAAAACACTCACATCAGGTAATATTTTTTTTTATAATAATAAGAAACAATTAGTTTACATAAATATATCTCGATCAAGTAATAGAGTTTTTGACAAGAAGATAAAATAATGTATCCCCTGTGATGAGTTAAGAAATAGTTTATTCAGATCAGGTAATAAATGTTTTACAATGATAAGAATATAAATATTAGTTTTCAGGCATATGTCCTGATCAAGTAATAGAGTCTTTGACAAGAAAATAAAATATATAACAGACCATTTAAAGTTCTCGGATCTGGTTTCTAAAGGTCTCAAATACACTCCAAGTATTGTAAGAGACGACCTGGATCTCCTAAACCACCTCCCTAAACGCGCCAACAAAGTCATCAGCTCCTTTGAAGTGAGAAACCACTACACTACGATTCCACACCAATACGGACGGGCAGCAATAAGGTTCTGACAGGAAAAATACCCCAAATGAGATCCCGTATAGAATAGAAAAAATTTTATCATCGAGGGACTTACATTCATTTTGCAAAACAACTTTTTTTAACTTTTAAACTTCTTTAATGATAACATCTGTAAACAGATATCAGGGACTACGATGGGTATAAAAGTTGCCCTTACTTACACTACCCTAGTTATTGCCTACCTGGAAGTCCAAATATATGAACAATCCAAATTAAAATAATGCCTGGATTTCTACAAGTACCTGTTAGAGAATTGGAAGCACTACTTGGATGACTGTCTCATTCTATAGTCTCACACATTCGACCAACTCAACGAATTCAAAAATCTAGTTAACAGCATGAACAATCATATCCAATTCTCATTCTAATATAGTCAAGACTAACTCCCATTTCTAGACATCTTAATCATAAAAAAGAAACAAAAATTGAAACTGATTTCCACTACAAACCGACTGATTCCAAACAATAACTTCTATTCACCTCCAACCACCCAAAGCGCACGAAGACAAACATTCCTTTTAATCTAGCGAGAAGAATTTTTACAATTGTCTCAAATTATGAAACGCGGGACAAAATACTTCAAGAATAAAAGGAAATTCTACTAGAAAGACAGTACCTATCACCATTGATTGATAATGGAATAGGGCAGGGTAAGTCAATCAACATCCAAGATTTACGAAAACCGAAGTACGCTTAAGATACACTAAATATTCTTCCATATCTCTCAACACACAACCCAAGAAATGCAGAAGCGTACACCATTGTACACAAGAGCATCCCACTGCTGAATCAAGACCAACGGTTAAAAGATGCACTCGAAACCGAGGAAACAAAAAAAGCAAGAGACAACCTAAATCCTTAAAAAAATTACTCACAAATGCAAAATTACCCACCACAAACCAAACGCCAACCATCAGAAAATGTGGTCGCTCTTATGACGGGACTTGCATTCTCCTCATGGAAGACGCAATGTATAAATTTCAATCTGGACACACTTTTGTCGTAAAAATTAACTTCACCGGTGCATCAAAAGATTTACTTTATGTCATTATATGTAAAGGGTACCACAATGATTACGTAGGACAAACTAGCCTTTCCCTCAGAGACAGAATGACAGTCCACCACCAACAATTTCGGGATCCCACCACAAGACAAATATCACTCAATGGCCACTTAGATCTCAGTGCGAAAAATAAGTCCCCCAAATTCTAAATTTTCCCTCTGTACCTTTGCCCAGACAGCACCACTGAACAAACACGAATAAGTAAAGAAAACATTTTTCTCCGAAAGTAGAGACCACAATTAAACATACTTTAATATTCTAAAAAATATACTTGGACTATCGACTAGTGTCGGAACAACTAGGCAATACTGTAATTCCTACACACACACACACTCCCTACACGCATTCACACATAAATACAATACTCTTATTTCCCAGGAACACACATCCACATGCACACACACGGACACACACACAGCGCCCTGACCAATATAACTCACACATAAATACATATGCACACTTACACACATACGCACACCCCCGGACAATTATAACACACATATATATATATACAGACACACACACACATACCTAAGCGCACGCACACACCGCTCTGATCAACGCTACGCACACACACATAGACACACAGCACCCTGACAAATATAACACATACACACGCATACACACGTACACATATACACACACCACCCCGATAAATATAACACACACATTCACCGGCGTACACACACACGCATCCATACGTACACATACACCGTTCTGACAACCACAACATAGACATATACACGCGCACACACGTGCACACGCATAGACACACACGTACACACACACAATTGGAACGCACACACACACATACCCCCCCCCACCACCACGCTATCTAAATTTTCTAGAAAAAACATACACACATGCACTGACACGCAGATTACACACCGTTGTTTACTCATAAGTCGCACATATAAGCGTATTCAAAACCTTTTTACCTATCGTCAGCTACATTGTGACCTATGACCATCAGCCACCCACACTGCTTTACACCCGAAAACGAATATTGGATGACATTGGTATTTAGCGGGTATATCATTAATATTTACCATTTTTAGATAAAAGGAAGATTTTATGCTGAAGAACTGCAACTCTGTTTTATAACTGGGAAACTCCAGCCAGATGTGAGACATATAAGCACACTCGAAACATTCTGATCAATCGTCAACTATACTATGACTTGTGATCATCAGCCACCCACACTAATTTTACACCTGAAAATGAATACTGGATGACATTGGCATTTAAGCGATATATCATTAACATTTATCATTTTCGGATAAAAGGAACATTTTATACAGAAAAATTGCCAAACTCCAGCCAGATGAAAGACCCTTAGAAACCAGATCCGAGAACTTTAAATGGCCTGTTATATATTTTATGTTCTTGTCAAAGATTCTATTATTTGATCGGAATATATTCATTTAAACTAATTTTCCTCTTATAAAAGAATTTTTATTACGTAATCTGAATGTTTTAACGTAAACTATTTTTTGACTCATCACATAGGATACACAAAGCTTTAAACCTTATCTTATCATTGTGAAAAACTCACTTGATTTGAATACATTTTTGTAAACTAATATTTGACGCCACAGAAGATAGACAAAAGCTCACGCTTTACTTTTGAAAATCTTTTCATGGAACATGAGAGACAAGTGTGTAGAGTCTGTGTGATGAATCCTCATCTTCATTACGTCGGCGAGAAAGCTTAACACGAATGCGGAAAGGTACATGTCGGATGCCTTTACACCAAATGTGTTTGTTCAGCTTTGTGTCAATACGAACGTCCTTGGTCCGCATCATCTTTTCAACGAACAACTTGATCTTTTTATGGCTTTTGGTGCCTTTTTCTTCAGCTTCACGCCATAGACTTTCTTGTGTACACAATTAAATCGGTTACGTTAATAAATACTTTTAAAAGACTCCTGCATTTTCGGATTCTTTTCATTATATTTTTACTAGTGCGGTAACACCAAACTTTACTTTGTTATATGTGTGTGTGTGTGTGTGTGTGTGTGTGTGTGTGTGTGTGTGTGTGTGTGTGTGTGTATGCGTGCGTGTGTGTGTGTGTTTTATTATTAAAGCTGCAAAAACATCACAAAAGTATCACAAAAATCTGCTACTCAGAGGTTTACGTTCCCGTTTATCGGGCAGTTGTGATCACAAATGCCCGATGAACGGGAAAGTGAAACCCTGAGTAGCAGTTTTTTGTGATATTTTGTGATTGAGATGTTTTTGCAGCTTTAATAATAAATCATATTACTCTACCTCCGGTATTCGAGTACTATATTTTCTCACCTTGTTTCACATTTATGTGATTACTCGGATATATATATATATATGTGTGTGGCAAGCTGAGTTAACGGTTGGAATAATTGCCTAAGGGATAATAGTATCCGTTCTTACTATCAGTATCATTAACCTATGTTATCCCTGGGCATGGGAATGCAAGCACACTATACTCATAGGGTACAGGTAACAATAGAACAAACAAAAGTTTATCAACAGTCAAATTCAAATAAGCAGAAAATGGAGAAAACTGTTGATCAAAAAACAAACAAATTGACAAATATTGGTTGATTATTTTTAATATAAAACATAACATAGCATTTCTTACGGCTGTTTCCGCTGCCAATATCAGTCGGGCAAAAGTACAAAAACCCCATACATTTAAGCGTTTAAAAATTAAATCGCTTGCTAATAACTACCATGGTTACAAACTGCAGGTCTCACCACAGTTTATTAAATCTTACTTAATATGTATTATGATATACGAAAAATGACATTGTTCATATCAATAAATGTATTAATTATATTAACCCTTGCATGGATGCAGCCATACTGGGTCTACCACAAAATTTCACGTTCATTCATACACCATAAGCCCAAGTGTACTAATATATCATGGGAGGTCATCTACTTCAGTGCCCAAATACAGACTTATACAATCTAGAGTGGGGGAAAGGTAACATTAAGTTCTTAAATTTAAGTTAAATACTACAGTGGAGTAGTGCTGTTCCTAAGTCGGTAGGACTAATAGGGTGTACTTTAAGTGGAGGTAGACCAGTATACTGGTTGAAAAATTAAGTCCAGATTGCAACAAATGCCAACAAGCTCATTCATGGTATAAAAGGTACGGAAAAAATAGAATTAGTTACTAGTGGGTTTTAACATTGGGGTTAAATAACCATGCCCTCTGTGTTCTCAATTAGGTTCGTGACTGAAAAATCTGGCACTTGTTAAAGGGGATGAGTGGGTTATATTAAGGAGAAATGGCTTAATAAGTATAAAATGAAGGTAGTTGTTATGGGTGGGTAGTAGAATTTAAGCTCGGATATTTTGGTGAAGAGATAGGGATATTATTATAGGAACACCCACGAGGGCCCAGTATGTACAACTAACAAACTAGCTTTAATTAAAGAGTTTACATAAGGCCTTCAATTAATATCAAGGGCTACTATTTCTGTGGTGAGGGGCTCTTGGTGCTATTTTGGGATGGCACAAGGGTTCCTAATGTTATTCATATTTAGCGAAGATAGACCTCCTCTTGTGCAGGCAAGCTAAGTTTCTCAAGTTCAGCAGTGGGTATTGTACGAAGTTACGGAGGCGAGGATTTTCCATTCTAACGTAAACCTAGTATCCTTATCTTTGAGTTCCCAAATATATTTACTTAATCCGGTCGACTTAATCCTATTTCTATTATATATATATATATATATATATATATATATATATATATATATATATATATATATAAAATTTAGAGAAGAACCACCATTATAAATTCAGACAATGAAAGACCCCAATAACACCATCCAGAAAAAAGTACACTATAAAAATACTAATCAAAGAATTCAATAAGGCAGAAAAAGTAAATAGTAATGAATTCACTACTATTTACTTTTTCTGCCTTATTGAATTCTTTGATTAATATTTTTATAGTGTACTTTTTTCTGAATGGTGTCATTGGAGTCTTTCATTGTCTGAATTTATAATGGTGGTTCTTCTCTAAATTATATTTATATACATATATTATGTATTGTGGAATTTCATTTGGTATTACTAAATTGAATATTCCTGTACGTTTGGAATGATACATTCCCTAATATTCTTCTTCTTCTTCTTCTTCTTCTTCTTCTTCTTATTATTATTATTATTATTATTATTATTATTATTATTATTATTATTATTATATAAAATATGTGACAATTATTCAGTAGCCATGATAAAACTCCGAGTTTCGGATGTCGGGCCATCGAAAAAAGGCATCCGAAACTCGGAGTTTTATCATGGCTACCGAATAATTATCACATATTACATTTACAGATAAGATAAATTCCTCTATTTACATAATATCGAGGTCTCTTTCATTCTTTTGTTGTCTTACAATTTCTATCAATATATATATATATAGATAGATAGATATATTGATCTATATTTTAGAGATGAGGAATTCTGTACATTATTTACATTATTTACATCGGACAGATATTTGTCCTCATTTTGTTTGTTGCTACCACAACGTTTCGGCTGATTTACTCTCCACCCTTCATCAGGTGTCCTGGTAGAATTTTGAACTCTACCCTGGGTTCTCATTCCTAAGGTATTTTTTGCTGATGTTATTGTTATTATTATTTATTCAAGGCTCTGCCTGGAATTAAACTCGGAATCTTGGTGTTAGTAGTCCGCGCTCTTAACCATTACGCTGTATACCCGTGGGCAATTAAAATTCATTCTATAATTGCCCATATATATATACATACAGTGAAGGCGCGTGGCTTAGTGGTTAGGATGCTCGGCTCGCGATCGTAGGGTCGCGAGTTTGATTCCTGGCTGCGCGTTGTGTCCTTGATCAAGACACTTTATTTCAAGTTGCTCCTGTCCACTCAGCTGGCAAAAGTGAGTAGTACCTGCATTTCAAGGGGCCAGCCTTGTCACACTCTGTGTTACGATGAATCTCTCTGAAAAGTATGTGAAGGGGTACGCGTGTCTGTGGAGTGCTCCGCCACTTGCACTTAATCTCACGAGCACGTTAATCTCAACTGGAACCCTCGTGTACCATGTGTGTGTGTGTGTGTGTGTGTGTGTGTGTGTGTATGTGTGTGTGTGTGTGTGTATGTGTGTGTGTGTGTGTGTGTGTGTGTGTGTGTGCGCGCGCAGAAGAGAGAAAAGCGGTAAAACTAAGAAGTTATTACATCCAAGATGTCCTAAATGACGAATTTAATCAATACAATTAAAATTGCCTCTCGAAACTTGATAACAGACAATTTGCGAATTAGTTTTGCTAAAAACCTAATGCTGTCCCGTGATTATAGTTATAACTAATGCATAGATTTTATCTCGTCAATTGTTAATATATTCCTTCCTTCGTTTTTTTTCTAAACGAATGGCGTTTATTTGTCATCAAAAACATTTTGATTGAGTACATGTCTCACTGACTGAGAAATGCTTTTAAGCGCAAGAATAGAGTAACCTAACAGCTGTTGTGTAGGATAGAGTGGAAACAGCTGATATCCGAAATAAATAACTGTAAAGAAGAAATAGATATTCAAATAAAAATCTATACTGGAAAGTGAATGGAAAGAAAGCTGACACATAATATACTGAAAAGTTAAAGCCACCTACGCAACATGTGACTTGCACGGTTTGTCTATATAAAAAAAAAAAACGGACAACAGATTTTAATACTTCTTAGAAGTTGCAGGTGATTAGATTAACTGAGCTTCTGATTTTACTTTTGAGTATGGTAGGGAGAGGCCTTGGAAACAACTGCCAAGCTTTATCAATCCCTATCCCAATTTTGCTCCTTGCAAATAAACTTGATGCTTTGTGTCAAGTATGACAGTTTGTATTATGTGAATTTCGTCTTCTACTTAGTACAAATGTTCCCAATAAGCATGTTTTTCAAAATGGTCGGGAATCTGCTTGGGTAATTGCTCTATATAGACTGCATGAAAATGGGAGTCTTCAATGATGATATAATCATTGCTTTATTTATAGTGTATGTAACTTAAATCTTCGAATGTGAGCTGGACCATGGATACAATGAGGGCTTTTGACTCGTTCATAAAATATTCAAATAACTAAGGTAAGTTAGTTACTAGAAACAGCAAAACGCTAGATTAAATACTTAACTTTATATACTTTCGGTTTTTTACTTCTAAGCCCTGAAAGATCAACGTTGGTTTTCATATAACTTGATATATTAATCATTTCTAATATACAGGCACAAAGTCAGAAATTTTGCCGGGTGGAAGCTTGTCGATTACATCACCCCAATACTTGACTGCTACTTTGTTTTATCGACCCCAAAAGGATGAAAATCAAAATTGACTTCGGCGGTAATTGAAACCAGAACGTAGATGACCACGAAGCTCTAACCACTCCTTGCTAATTCACCGCCCCTCAATGAGGCCAGGGATGTAGTGGAGGGAGCTAATCGATCAAATCGATTTAAGTCCCTGAGGGGTAAATTTCATCGACCCCGGAAGGATGAAAAGCAAATTTTGACCTCGGTGAAATTTGACCACTGAGTGTTCACAATGGGAACAAATATTATAAAACTTTTTGTCCGACACCTTTAGATTTATTAAACAATAGCCAAACTGGAAAGTTTTACAGATTTTAACAGTTCCAGTGATGGATTGGATCTGTAATTTTCGAAGTAGTTTTATCCTTTCTGATTTTGAGAAGCCTAATTTCTCAAGTTTGTTATTTAGGCAGTGTATTACATATCCCAGGGCCCCAATAATTACAGGTATAAACCTGAACTTGTAATCTGGATAGAGTAACTGCAGATTTCTCAATAGTTCAGCGTAGGTATTCTCATTTTCACTGATCTTCGGCTTTATGTTAACATCCGCTGGGCAGCTAATTTCCACAGCTGTACACGGTTTCGCTTCTCTGTCTCGTTGTGCTTACATTTTATTGAGGTCTTCATTGGGACATTCCACCAGTACTCCTTTTTATTATAAGTGGCGATGGCTTCTACCATACTGTGGATTCTGATTTTTTTTTTTTTGTCATCGGGGTTATCCTTCCGCCAGATTTCGTTATAGTGTCCTAGCTACAATATCATGTCTCATCGGTAGATAATACTGTGATGACATTTTCGAGTAACTGCTTATGACGTGGGTGATATCTTCGGTGTTAACCCCACAAAGTCTGCAACGGTTGTCACATTTCACTGCTTTTCCTGCATCTCTGTCCCTTTTGTGCATCAGGTATTTGATTGATATTTCCTGTTCCAGTATGTTTGTATATACGTATGTATGTAAATATGTATGTATGCATGTATGTATATATGTACGTATCTATGAATCTACGTATGTATGTATGTTTCTATGTATGTATATATTTATGTATGAATGTATGTATGTGTGTATGTATGTATGCATGTATGTATATATGTATGTATATACGTATGTATGAATCTATGTAGGTAAGTTTGTATGTATATGTGTATGTGTGTTTGTATGTATGTAATGTGTATGTATGTTTGTATGTATGTATGTATGTATGTATGAATGTATGTATGCATATATGTATGTACGACAGACTTTTACACACGCTTTCCATGTGCCAAATTCAATCACAAGATATTGTTTGACTAGGGTCCATAGCAGAAGACTTTTGCCCAATCTGTCGCGCAATGGCACTGAACCCAGAAACACGCAGCCGCGTAACGTACGCATTTCACTTATGAGATCTAACATACAATAGCACCGCTAAAATTGATTGTAAAAGCTTGCATAGGCACAGGCGTTGTTGTGTGGTAAGATTGCTTCCCAAACAAATGGTTCCGAGTTCAGTCCCACTGCATGACAACTTAGGCAAGTTTCTTTTATTATAACCTCGAGCTAACTAAAGTCTTGTGAATGGATTTGGTAGTCGGAAACTAAAAGAATCCCGCTGTATACATATATATATATATATATATATATATATGTGTGTGTGTGTGTGTGTGTGTTTGTGTCTGTTTCCCCCACCACCACCACTTGACAGCTAGTGTTGGTGTGTTTATATCATCGTAACTTAGGGGCTTGGTGTAAAGAGACCGATAGAATAAGTACCAAACTTGAAAAAATAAGTAATGGGATCGTTTCGTTCGACTAAAATTTCTTCAAGGCGGCGCCCCAGAATGACCGCAGTCTAATGACTCAAACAAATAGAAGATAAAAGATAAAAGAAGCTCCAATAACTTCAAGTTTATAGCAATTTTGTCCGAAACGTCTTTGACACAATGTGTTACATATTCTAATAAATAGATTCTTATCGTTAATAAGAAACTGTTTATCTTCATTGAAAACAGTACTTAATTTAAATATTTACTTTTAAACGTAAAATATTGTCTTTTACTTTTCTCTCAATCAATATTGTCTTAATATTCGCTTCGGAAATTGCTAACATTTTCTTTGTATTTTATCTCTCGTGTTCTGTCGTATTTCAATGGTTTGCAAGGAATCTTTAAGATACAAGAATAGAATCACCAACGAAGCAATACTACTCCTGCGAAGAAAAGATTTTTAGACATTAGAAACATCAACCCCATTTTCCAGTGAATGTATTGCGCATGTCAGTTAAACAACATGCAAAAAAAAAATCGATTTACTTACGATCACCAAATAGAGGAAGTAAAAGAACGAAAGTCTGACACAAAGTCTGGCGAAACACATTCAATGCTAATTTCTTCTCACAAGAGAATAGGCGAGAGAATTTACTGCTAATTGAAGCATGTGGAGGAGACTGATTAGTTGGTGTCCTAAGTAGTTAGGCTCTCGCAAAAGGGCTGCTGTGCCTTCGGCCTAAAGTAAGGTCGTAAAATTGAAGAAACTACAAAAATGAAGACGTGAGATAAAATCAGAAGCCCTTTATTTGCAAATGTAATTTACCATTCGAAACTTTATAGTCAAATCTTCACCCGGGCTTATGTAGCATTAGTTTTACTGATTCGTAGGGTTTGTAAAGTCAAAAATTTCACTAGATTATGTCGAGTCAAAACTGGATACAAATTTTCGTTATACGGACATCTTGCATTTTTTTGTTTTATTTACAACGATGGATTTTATCGTCGTGGAAAACGGACTCAGTATGAAGATATTGATCAAGGGGGTGAGGTGGCAGAATCGTTAGTACGCTGGAAAAAAAGGCTTAGCAGCATTTCGTCCTTCTTTACGTTCTAAGTCCAAATTCCGCCGAGGACGACTCTGCCTTTCATCCTTTTGAGTTTGATAAGATTAGTACCAGTTCAGCCCTGGGGTCGATGTAATCGACTTGCCTCGATCGCGAACTTGTTGGTCTTTTGCCAAAATTTGAAACTAATATGAAATCACTGATTATCAATTCATGTTCCATCAGTTTTGTCTGGAGAGAATGGATTTGATCAATATCATAATTATTAGTCAGTGGTGTCTTATCCGTAGCCAACATGGAGAGTGCTTAACTGCCGAAGCATATGTAATAGTTAAAGAAATTCTAAAATGTTAATTATTCACACCTCTTGTTATCCAATTTCTGAATAGGCTAAATATAATTCTCCCACCAATGTCGAACTTGTTTGCACTCAATAATTCTACTTCCATTGTTATACATATTAGTTTGCATTTTGCGAATTAATCATATTATAAGGCAGTCCGAATTTATGTATCGGGCTGATGAACCAAAGTAGGATACATACGCTCACGAATTTATCCTGATTCTCAATAAGTGCCATTTGCGTGAATATACCCTAAGAGAGATGAGTCTGTCAGCCGGTAAGCTATGCGGTCACACGCACAGAAATTTGCATATATTTGTATATATACATATATGAACAAGCCAGAAAAACACCAGCCAATCGATAAACACGTAAAAGCCTACCGATGAAAAAATGCAAGCACTAGATCACAAAGAGTAAAGGATACAAATACATCACCGGTACATTGTTGTAACAGTTCTCGCCTGGAAATTTACACTGACGGGAATCTCGAGTTGCAAAACAAACTGTCAGATTCAGTTTCAATAATTTCCTCTCCTCCCGCAAAACAAATAACCTCTACAACATGTTTTGAGCACACACACACACACACACACACACACACACACACACACACACACACACACAAACACACACACACACACACACACAAACACACGCGCGCACACACACACACACACACACACACACACACACACACACAAACACACACACACACACAAACACACGCGCGCGCACACACACACACACACACACACACACACACACACACACATGTTGGGTGCTGAAATGTATGGGTTAAGGAAAATGCATGAGTACCAGTTAATTATGGTTTTATTCAACATATTCCCCTCTCAGATTCACACACTTGTTGCAGCGATCCTTCAGTTTTCTAAGCCCTGTAAAGGAACTCGGAAAGTTGGGCTTCCAATCAGGCCTTTCGCGATAACCTTAAGGCCGGGAACTTTTCAGCTCCCCCTCGTATATATACCAAATTATAAAAACGCATAATGCACACACAAAAACATAGGTGTGTGCTTGTATTTGCATCGTGTTGCCTCCAAATAAATAGAATCCTGTCATCCAAATTCATATAGATCTGCATGCTAAACTTTAGGATAGTTTCATTTTAGATTAACTTCTAATCAAACTACTTTTATTCCCAACCGGAAACCTCAATATTTTCAATACTATTTTCCAGGGTTATTGTTTACGTGTACACATATGATTTTATAATTAAGTAAACCAGTAAGAAGATACGAAAGTAGGTCTGGTCACTGAGCAGCACAAATGTAAATGTTTTGTTTCTTTCGAAGACAAATACATCAGATGTATTGCGTTTATGTTTGGGAGGTGGTCATATGAATGTTTCAGCAGTAGCGTTAAAACGTGAATTTTTCCAATACACGTGATATTTCCAAGGTACTATATATAAATTTCGAAAAGACATCATATAATATTGGAAAGTTATGTCTTAACATCTGGTAGCAGCCTCTGATTGAGTGTGTACTACAGATTTATCACATAATGAACTATACATCATGAAACTTTATTGGATTCTATATTGCACATTTTATCAGTTATTTTGTGAAGTTTTTAGAGTTTTCTTTTTTCATGGACTGTTCCACTAACTGTTGTTTTGAAGTATGCGGCAAAAAAAACCCATAAGTACCTCTTTGTCTATACGCAAAATGTTTCTTTTCCAGATCTCTCTTAAGATACATATCACAAGCATGTTGTGATTGCATGCATTTATGACAGTATTTTTTTGTGGTTTTTCATCTTTTGAATTTCTCTACTGTGGAGAAAAACGCTACCCTAGAAACAAAGCTGTTTCATTAAAATTTAGATAACATTAATGAGGTAGTTATGCACGCATGTTTGTGTGTATACTTCACTTTCTCTTTTTAAATTTAGAGTAAATTTTGACCGGTCACCTACTTGGTAGTAAAGTAGTGAAGGAAAGCATCTTGTTTTAACTATCATTCTTTCAAACTTAACCCATTAACTGCCAAATTTTTTCTTCATATTTTTTGGCTTTGTCAGGTGTCTTAAGAGTTAAAATAATATATAGTATTTGAATTTTCTTCATATGTGAATTATTTTGGAAATTGTGATAATGTTTCGAAAAGTCCCAAATGGGGATCGCTGAAATAAGGCATATTTATCCTTTTCTATCCAATTGCAATAATAAACATTTTAGTTTTTTTTAAACTGTAGTATCAAATGCGAATGTGTACGAAATATCAATGAATGATATAGATGGGAAATACAAAAAAAAACAAAAGAAAAAGAAAGCATTTTCAAAACAGTCAATATTTTTGTAGTTCAAAAATTGCGATTTATGACATAAAATATCCTCTAGAATTAGCTAGAACTAATAATGACAAACTTTAACTACTAAATATTGTTAAACACACCTCTGCAAATGCAATATACATAAGCAATTCACTTTAAATACAACGAACAACGGGCAGGTAGACTGTTTTTAACAAATCCTCAAATGGGATTCATGGCAGGCAATGGGCTAAGGTCTTGCAGAATTTTTCTGTTCCAGATATCGTGATCATTTGTAGCGTACGAATGAAGAAATTACATTTTCTCCCAAATATCCCAGGTTCAGCCACACTTTGCTCAAATATGTATGTATGAATGCATGCATATACGCAAGCATACGCAAGCATATGGTTCCATATGTCTAAGTATAGATTTCACTACATGTATAGATGCATGTTTTGACTTATGTATTTACATACATACATACATATGCTTTCATATGTTTACACAGACATATATACACTTATTACATACTAAAATACTGGTAAGTTTTACATACGTTTACGAATGGTTACGTAAACGTACTCTCATTGGTTTATATGTATAAATGGATGGTTTGATAGATGTTCTAGTAATTATATCCTAATGATTAAATCAATAGCATAAATTTCTGCTGGTTTCAGAAACAGTATTAATTCATGTGAAAACTGACGACCTTCAGAAAAAAAAGAAAGAAAGAAAGAAAGAAAGAAAGAAAGAAAGAAATAAAGAAATAAAGAAAGAAAGAAAGAAAAGCAGAGGTAAAAATGGTCACTTAGATTGGTATCATTTGTTTTGTGTGACCAAGAGTGAATCAATAGTATTTTCAAATTGTAAAGTTAAATTTACGGTTTTGTAAGCTGTCGGGCATTGAAACGGTGTAAGATGCAATAAATTATGGTAATTTCCCGATTTCACAAAGACGGCATCTCTTTACTTAAAAAGCTACACAATGAAAAAATATTGGTGAAAAGTAAAACATCGAATGTAATAACAGTAATTGCATCACAATTTACAATTAAGTTAATCTATGAGGCTATAATCACATAAAGCAAAGCAAAGATCTTAAATACTATGTTTACCAAGAACAGATCTAAGCGAAGACCAGACTAATATCTTTTATCTTTATCTTTTACTTGTTTCAATCATTAAATTGCGGTCATACAGAGGCACCGCCTTGAAGGATTTTAGTCGAACGAATCGACACCAATACTTTTTTTTTAAGCCTGTAGTCCGAGGAAGTCACCCGGGATCATGTAGTTGAGAAGCAAATTTCTTACCACAATCCAATGAAAATAACGTCGTATATTTGCCGAAAAAAAAAGTGAAAGATGCGAAGATTCGAAGTGAATGATGTGAGGTATCACCAGTTAATTTTCTCAGCCTCATTGTTTCGTGTTTATTGCCTAACTCTTCGCATCTTATTCGGCTATCTGTCTGTTTGGAGATTAGTTGATACTACAAAGTTATTTAAGTCGCATTTCAATGCCATTTCATTCATGTTATTTTATATACGCATATTAACTCACTCAATTTCGTGTATTTTCCAACTCAGTGTTACTAGGTTTACCATGGATAATCTTTGATGCATTCCTCGATATCATATTCAATTATGGTAAAAACTTTCCGCAGTTTGCGATATTCGTTCATTTACCTAAGAATATGTTTCCTTAAATCCTCATAGAAATTTCTTCAACTATTTTGATTGAATTTCTAAATTATGTTTTAGCATCACAAAATATTCCTTTGGTTTCTCCTTATGTTGCGGATGATTTGTTATTAAATGACGTTGAAGTTTACTGGGAACCATCGCTTCACTTGAGAGTATTGTTAAACAAATCATACAAAAAGGAACTCAGTTGTCTTTTCCCGATAATATAAAACCTTGCTGGACATAATTTTCGTTATATTTTTGGTTTGATGAGGTGGACTGTTATTCTGGTGTTTGTCTTGTTTGCTATAACGCTCTTTCTCATTCTTTTGAGGTATCAATAAAAATTTGTCCATGTTTGATTCTAAAACTAAAAATTGATTAAAATTAACATAAAATGATTTATGTAAATTATAAATAAATCAAAAGTTAAAAACTACTAGGACTACTAAACCGTTTACTTATAGACAATCCCGGTTTAAATGCAGAAATGTAATATATTGTAGCAAAACTGCTATTCGTCGTGTAACGTAATTAATTTATATTTACCATATTTACTATTTATATAAGTAATTTATATTTACGCTCGAACTTTGCGAGTGTTCTTGGATCGTTGTTTCCCGAAAATCCCGAAAATATTTTTCGTGGCATTCCAGGAATCTCTTGCGGCACACAGTTTGGCAGACAATGATATATATATATATATATATACACCTCTTTTATGAATTTATGGTCTTGTTGAGTTAATCCTTCTTAGTGTTCCATGCACATGTTAAAAGTAGCAGCCAAATCTCTTTCAAAGAACTTTTCACAGTTTTAATTACGAAAAGAATAGATAAAACAATCCTAGATATCTCTTTAAAATGTACAGGATGATCACAACTAGAAAGGCTGCTCGGTCAGAACTGACTTGGATCTAAAGAACAATATCAATATTTATATTAATATTTCACTTAATTCCAGACAAAATATGTTGTGTGCCAATTTTGAAGTCTATTCAATTATTCATTAAACATAATCTTTTAATGATTCTGGCAATACCTTTTTATATGACATTATTCATTACTTTATCCATCCATACCATCATCTGTAATTCTCTCTGTCTCCTCCCACTTTTGATCCTAATTCTAATTTTCATTGTTAAGATTTTTGGTGAGTTGCAATGCTTAATATTGTATTATTGGTCTTTGCTTATTAGGATTTATTACTTGCATATGTCACACGAGTATATTTTGTATTTATCATATTAATGCATCTGCAAATTTATTTTACATTTAATCGAAACATTACACAAATACATGCGTATAATATCTGTAAATGCACGGCCTAATGTTTGAATCTCTTCCACCATATATCTCTTTTTTCTGTTCTCTATATTTCTTATCTCAATAAAGACTATATCACTTTACTACATGTTCCAAACCCTTTCATTGTTGAACCTTTTCAAGATTCTTTAAACTCAAACGACAAACATTAAGATCTTACGCTTTCTTTCTCACTAGAATTAAGCGAGTTCTTATTTTAAAGGCGCTATTTTCGTATAATGCAAAACGTATAACGTTTAATTTAGTTCGATATTTTTGACACTTCTTGTACAAAAAGGGATAATTATGACGGCTCTCGACGTTATAATTAATGTCGTTATTTCTATTAATATTATAAGTGGAGTTATCGGTGAAGTTGCTGTTCTGCTCTTTATGTAATTAAGTGAATAAATAGAGATCAATCAATGTTTAACTTTAAGCAAACTATTTTTACGCCTCATCAGAGGGTGGGCCAGTTGAACAAATTGGCTCAACTAGACGTCATAGATCAGACTAAAACGAATAGTGAATTTCTTAACATTCCAACTATAATATGTATTAATAAAACCGTTGCTTTTTTTTTTATCTAATTTAACGGTAAAAATCTCGGATCTTTTTGGTTTGACGGGCAACATTTTTCATTAATGTTTTATGTAGTGTTTTTGGTACCGAAACACTTTCAAACTTCGTATACTTGTATATTTTGTATTATAACAGATAAAAATGTTTGTATTCGAAGTTATTTCATGTAAAAAGTTGTCGTATTTCGGTAATTTCAACCAATCACTGACGTCTATTGAGGTGAAAACAATTACTGCCGTGGAATGTAAACAACGGTGTTATGGGATCTTTTCCCTTGAATAAAATTAGTGCCGTTTTTTGTCAACAACAACTACCCGTGTTACTCTTATTTATGACATCGTTCGTGCGTTTGTACTGGTTTTAGCTTTAGGGTTTTAGGGTTAGGGTTCCGGTTTTAGAGTTAAAGTTAGTTTTAGGGTTACGGTTAGGGTTATGATTATTTTTGCCATAACCTCACTCATAACCCTAACCCTAACCCTAAAACCCTATAACTCATAACCATAACCCTAAACCCAACTCTAACCCTAAAACCCTAACCCTAACTCTAAAACCCGAACCCTAACCCAAACGAACAAACGATGTTATAAATAACTACCGCCGATAGTTGTTGTTGACAAACAACGGCACTAATTTTATTCAAGGGAAAAGATCCCATGACACCGTTGTTTACATTCCACGGCAGTAAATGTTTCCACCTCAATAGACGTCAGTGATTGGTT